>NC_037668.1:114344598-114528037 GCF_003255815.1 Theropithecus gelada
CCTGTGATAAATCACCTCTGATAAGTTGGAAAGGTGTGTCTTTATATATAATGGTAAAGAAAGACACCTTCATAACCCACATTTTCCAAAGAGAGAAATCACAGGGAGATATACAGCAATGGGGCCATGTAAGAGTTCTGTGTTCATCTTGATTCTTCACCTTCTAGAAGGGGCCCTGAGTAATTCACTCATTCAGCTGAACAACAATGGCTATGAAGGCATTGTCATTGCAATCGACCCCAATGTGCCAGAAGATGAAACACTCATTCAACAAATAAAGGTAAGTTCTTAGTAATTATCCATGCTTTTTAAAACATAGCATAATGTTGTGACAGAGAGAACATGAGTGCCCTATTCCAGCTGTACGACACTGGCATGTATTTTTATGTCTAAGTTTCAGTTTCTTCATCTGTAAAATGGAAATAATAAGTTAACCATTAGGATTCTTCTGTCAGATAAGATAATAAATGCAATGCATATAACTCAGAGTGATACATTGTTGGCAATTGATAAATGATAAATTGATATGTACTGCTGTGGATTATGTCACTGAAAATTTAGTTCTATAGTACGGCAGGGTCAGCTACATTTGACAGATATTGTGAGATGCACAGATCCTTTGCCTGATTTTACCCTTGGCACGTATCAGACTCTCCTTTTATTCTCCTAATTGGAATCCCCTTCCCTGTGATCCTAAAAGGAGCCCAAGATGCAAATCTCTGATGTAAGAACAACCCTGACCCTCTGATGGGAGAAAACCTTGCATTTTATCAGCCCCAATTCAAGGGCTCCTTTCAAGGATTTCTTGCTACCTCTTACGTAGCAGAAGGGAAAGGAAGAAGACTTCCTGTCCTGGCAGGGGCATCTATAGCATTGAAGAAGGTCTTGTACAACAGCAAGCAGCTAAAACTAAGAGGGAAATGCTTTATGAAAGACCACCCCAGAATCTGGCTGTAGCACATCCAGAGGCAGTGCTGTACTAGTAAGAGGACTAGTCTGTAAAATGGGAATAATAATAATAAATATCTCTCTTATTGGATTTTGTGAGGATCAAAGTTTAAAATGCATGCCTATAAAGGGAAGCTGGGTGGAGTATGTAAGAATACGGTGCAATATTTTGCATGTCTTCTGTTAATCTACATTTATCTCAGAACTTTAAAAAATAACTTTAAAAATGCATGCATTAGTGCCTGGTACATAGTAAGAGCTCAATAAATGGTAGATATAGTCATCAGCTCTCTCTAGATGGAAAATTAATAGAACAAGGGCCCAGAGGGGTTTCCCCAGAGATCCATTGCTCTAAGCAGAGGCAAATACAGAAAGATAATGTTTGGAAAGAAAACCGTCTCTACCTGCCGGGAGTGTGTGGTTAGAGAACTGGAGCAGTAGGGGATGGGGAACAGAGTGGAGGGTGTCATTCACCATAAAGTTTACCTACTTAACCCAAAGAGAATCAGGCTGTCTGTGATAAAAGGGAGATTCAGACTTCTTGAATCTCTCAATCATCTAAAATGTTGAGTGAGTTTTTGATTGTTTCTAAATTTGGAAGTGGCATCAGCAAACATGTGACCAGTGTGTTTCGGTCTCTGGCTAGACAGTGGGGTTCAGCAATATGCCAGAAGGAGAATGTAGATGCCATATTCATCTTCAATGACCCTGGTAATTTGTGTCTACAGTATATAGTGCTTAGAGCTTTCAAAGTGCTTCCACTTCATTGTCCTTGGAGGTTTTCTTCCTGAGATATGTACTTCTCACTACAATTATTAAATTGGCTTTCTAGTATGGATCCTGAAGTTGGGGGTGAGATAATGATGGCTTCCATCATTTCCTTCTCTGTAACAAGAACACTTAAGTGAATAGAATGCTCAGAGTCCCTAACTCCCTCCTATTCGATGTGCCAGATCTGCAGAGTTGAGGGACCTCATCGAGGGCTTGGCCACCTTTCCCGACCATTCCTCCCTCTGCTCCAACAACCTTCTTGCTGATGAGAGACTCTCCCCTGGTGCCCCTGTGGGGACAGAAGCCTCTATGTCAGCCTTTAAAATACTTGCTTCAGCAGGACAGTCCCCAGATTTCTCTACCTACAAGAGCAGTTGATGGCTCTGCATCACTTCCATCCACTGCATTCTTGCTAATATTAGTAGGGTGAGTACACATCACAAGCTGAGGAAGGGAGAGTCAGAGAGAAACTCTCTCTCCCCTCCATCAAATATACATACACACACATGCCCATGTACACACGCAGACATACACGCGCGCGCACACACACACACAAGAAGGTACACAATAGGGTTATTTTGGAGTCTGGGCAATGCACAGGACCCCACGCACTGCCTGTCTTGGCACTTCTATACCAGTTTGTCACTTACCAAACCCACTTTATTTATCCATTCATTTGTTTATTCATTCAACAAATATTTATGGAACATCTAAATTATGTCAGGTACTCGAAGTCCAGTGGTCAATATACTGTCCCTGTCCTGAAGGAATTTCTAGCCCATCCTATAAACTGTCACCCCCAACCTTCTCTCAGCCTGAAAGTCTAAGTGTGTATTAGGATGTGAGGTCATTTTCTGAAAATCTGGAACAGATGCCAAAACAAAGATCCCTTATTATTGTTTCTATTACAATGTAGAAGACAAGAGCATTCCATGTTACTTATTCTTCCTGGGAGACATTGGAAATTCACATTTCACAAGTCAAATGATAATATAATACTCTAATATATGAAGTTTTATACCTACTTTTCAAGTTTTTGGTGATCTTGGCTCATTTTTTAATTTTATTTTTTAAAGTGACATAATATTAAACTCTCCTAGTGAGTGTTAAAAATCCAGGAGTTTTAGAAGAAAAAAATGTAAATCATTAAGAACACTTAAAAAAATAGAGGCAACCATTATTATCACTATTTGGAAGGGAGAAACTGAGGCTCAGAGAGGTAAAATAAGTTCCTCAAGTTGACCTCTTAGGAAGAGGCACAGCAGGATTCCCCCGTGCACTAATCCCCAAGTGCTGCTTCCCCATAAAATGATGAAGTGTTTCCGCCCCGAAGACGACCCCCACTAGGCAATGGAGTCTGGTCACTCTGGTCTGTTCCCACAAGGACTTTGCTCCTGCAATGACCCCTTTTTCTCTTACATTTTTGGGTTTTTTTCCATTAGCATAAAAATATTGTACAATAGTTCCCATTAAAACAAACAAAACTGTCTTGTCCTGAAGTCCACTTCCAGCTACTGCCTATTTCTCCATTCCCCTTTAGTTCACAGAAAAACTTCTGAACCTGTTGTTGTCTGTACTCACTGTCTCCACTGCCTCACCTCCCACTTTCTCGAATCCACTCTATGGAGCTGCTGTCTTTATTCTGCCACAAGGGCTCACCATGGTGCCAAGTCCAGCAATCAGTTCTTAGTCCTCATATGAAGTGACGGCTCAGCAGTGCTTGACACTGATGATCACGCCCTCCTCCCTACAGCACTCTCATCCCATAGCTCCTCATTTCCTCTGCAGGCACTGGCTGCCCTTCTGAGGCCCCTGTACTGGCTCCTCCTCTTCCTACCTCTGAATGCTGGGGTCCCCCACATTCACTAGGCTCAGTCTTCAGCCTCTTCTTTCCTGTCTATGCTCACTTTCGAAGCAAATAGTTTTCAGTCCTAACAGACATACTGCCCCCTTTCTATAACAGTATCTTCTATCACTCTCCCTGCTCTCTTGTCATAACGTATCTCAGGGAATCTGCAGACACATTTATAATTTAACACTGTAGCTATTCCATTTTAGAGAAGTAAAATTAGGTGTAATTTGAAAATATATAATTATGCTATTTTCTTATATCTAACTCTTAGTACCACACTGCACAAAAAATAAATACTTCTATCAGCCCTTGGCAAAGTTTAAGAAAAAGAAAAATAAATAAATAGACAAATACTACCATAACATTTAGTATTACATTTAATTTGACTTAGTATATAATCCCAAAATGATTACAAGAGTCAGCAGGTGTTAAAATCACTTTCACTTTTTCTCTTTATTACTACTTGCTGTGAGACCTTGAGAATTGTACTAAGTCTCAGTTTCACCCTCAAAGATTTATTGATCCTCAAAGGAGCGAGTGAAATGAAATGCGTAGCTAACATTATATACTTGCTTGTGTGAAGTAAACATTGTTCCTAGCACATCACGTTTCACTTTGTTCCTCACCACGACCTTATCAGCCAGTCACTATAATATAATATTCCATTTCGTAAATGGGAAAACTGAGGCTCGGAATTAGAAATTGCCAAATGTCCCACAAAAAGTGGTGCAGCCAGGATTAGAGTCTGTCTCTAGAGTCTGCATTGCTAGTGATTTTTCGATGACACAGGGTATATGGCAAATGCTCACAAAGCTTAGCTATTATTATTAAAATGTATTTCTACATTTCTTCTTCCCCTCCTAACAAATAACTGGTTTTTGAAAATGTGAAATCCTGATGTGAATTTGAATGACTGATAATTTAATTTATTTTCAGTCAATTGTTATGTATGTTTTTTTTTTTCTTCCCAGGACATGGTGACCCAGGCATCTCCACACCTATTTGAAGCTACAGGAAAACGATTTTATTTCAAAAATGTTGCCATTTTGATTCCGGAAACATGGAAGACAAAAGCTGACTATGTGAGACCAAAACTCGAGACCTACAAAAATGTGAGAATATCAAGTTCTTCTTTAAAATTCCACTTCCTCCTGTAACCCAGATTTTTTAAAATCAAAATACTCTAAAATCAAACGTGATTGTTTAAAACTTACTCCAGCATGAATATGGTTAATTCATTTGCTGAAACTTTGTGATGATAAAAACTTTTTCTTAAATTTCAGGCTGATGTTCTGGTTGCTGAGTCTACTCTTCCAGATGGTGATGAACCCTACACAGAGCACATAGGCAAGTGTGGAGACAAGGGTGAAAGGATCCACCTCACTCCTAATTTCCTAGCAGGAAAAAAGTTAAAAGAATATGGACCACAAGGTATGAACTACTCTACCATACTTCTCATACCATTTAACTATTTTATGTTCAAAGTGTATCAACACTAGCATTATCTTTGTGAGTAAGCACGTATAAGCCAAACTATTAGAGTTTAAAACATCATCGCATTTTTCACTTGAAATGGAACATGCATTTCACTTAGAATTTCTAGCATTTCTCAGCTATGAATTTAGTTTACTTTAGATACATGTATAAATATAGTATTTTGAATTTTCATAAATTATTGTAGCATCATACTATAACTGTAAAAGAATTTAATTTGTATTATTAAGTTTCTATGGATATGTAAGGAGACAACGGAATTAAATCTTCTGCCTGCAATTCATATGATAGCCACGAGATGGCGAATATGTGCAGTGTTCTCAGACGTGCATTCAAATTATGTATGAATCTTGTTAAAATGTGGATTCTCCTTTAGGAGACCGAGGCGGGCGGATCACGAGGTCAGTAAATCAAGACCCTCCTGGCTAACACAGTGAAACCCCGTCTCTACTAAAAAATACAAAAAAATTAGCCGGGTGTGGTGGCGGACGCCTGTAGTCCCAGTTACTTGGCAGGCTGAGCCAGGAGAATGGCGTGAACCTGGGAGGCGGAGGTTACAGAGAGCCGAGATCCGGCCACTGCACTCCAGCCTGGGAGACAGAGTGAGACACCGTCTCAAAAAAAAAAAAAAAAAAAGTGGATTCTCATTCATTAGGTGTGGAGTGGGACTCAAGAATCTGCAGTTTTAACAAGCTCAGAGGAGATGTTGATTCTACTGGTCTGTGGCTCACACTTTGAGTAGCAGACAGAATACCTTTGCAATTCAGCTCTCAAAAACATGTAACTAAAGAAAAAACTCCAATGATAAACTTTATCATTTATATATGAGGTATACATAATAATTATTGGAGGAAGTATTAAGTAATGACATATATATAAAATGTACTTTTCAAGTATAATCAAATGTGATTCATTACTAAATAACTAGCATTAGATTTCTTTATCTCAAAAAAGGTTTGGATCCCCTAGAACCAGCTTGATTTTCTTTTTTTAAACACATAAGGCAGAGAAAACAAGCAAACAAAAGAACACTATCCAAGCCCCACTCCCAAATACACTAGAGCGCTTAAAGACCTGATCAAAAGGATGTGTCAAGCGTACCTCTTTGTTGTTCTACAACACATTTCACCTCCATAACAGAAACACAACATTCTCAATGTATGGCTCAACAAATAAGTGTTGAATTGATTGACCTAACTGCCCCATCCCACTCCTGAGCCCACTCCAGCCATCACGATCATATATAAAACCATTCCTTTATAATGTCTCCTTTCTGTACTGTGACTCCACTCCAATTCTCTCACAATCTTCCTTTAAAGAGACCACGAACACCTACAAAATAAAGTCCCAATCCTTAGTGTGGGATACTAGAGTTTCCACAGAATGCCCCACCTCACATAACCGTCCAAATTCAGCCTTCCTTGGAATTTACATTCCAGAAAAACTGAGCTATACGTAAGTCATTAAGATTTCATTCAAGTTTAACAAATATCACTGAATGCCTGCTACGTTCTAGACACTATGTGCCCAGATATGACAGTGAAGAAGTCATATTGTCGGTCCTCGTGGAGACAATTTTCTATTGCGGGAGACTGGCAATTAAGTAGCAACGACTGTTTATCATTGTAAGTTCCTAATGGGAGATAGTGAAATGCAAATGGGGAGTACTGGGCCTAGGATGAGGATATCAGGGCAGGCTTCTAGGCATACAGAAGCTTGATTTTCAAAGAAGAATAGGAGTTATCCAGGAAAAGATAGGAAGGAAGTATTCCAAGCTAAGGAAACACAGGTAAAAAAGACCAGAGTTGAACAAGAGCATGATGTGACCTAGGAAAAAAGGAGTTCAGGAACTCATCCTAATTATAGAGTTTGGGAAGTGAGTGGAGAACAGCAAGAAACAAGGCTGCAGAGAAGAGCAGGCCTGAGGCATCAGGGACCTTGTACACCATGTTGAGAAGTTGGACTTTCCTTGAAGGATGGAGACATGGAAGCCAATCTGGTGACTATTGCAGCAATTCAGGAGTAAGTGGCAATGGGCCTGGAAAGGTGAGAATGAATAAAACAGACAGAGATGGAGTAAGCAGACCTTGAGGTTTGATGAGATAGGAGCCATGAGGAAGAAGAATTGGTTGAGGATGTTGCCCTGGCTGCTGTGGAAATGCCTGGGCTCCCATAGCCGCCTTTGCTGACCTCTGTCATCATGCTTGCACCACCAGGCATTTTAGCTTCTAATCACACATGCCCTCCACTACACCAGGAGCTATGTGAGGACACGGCAGCTGTTTCTCTGTGTCTGAATGGCTGCTTGGCACTTACGAGGTGCCTGATTAACATTTGATAAGCCAAAATAAGTATTCATATTTCAAGAAAATGTACAGCTATGATATTAGATCTAAAGAAATCAAGTCTTTCATTTAAAAAATTAACACAGCAAAGCATAAATATTCCAAAACATTGCTTTCTCCTAGTGTGAGAAGGTAATTTTGCCTTTCTTATTGTAATCAGTTTTTTAAAATACTTTCTCACAGGTAGGGCATTTGTCCATGAGTGGGCTCATCTACGATGGGGAGTATTTGATGAGTACAATAATGATGAGAAATTCTACTTATCCAATGGAAAAATCCAAGCAGTAAGGTATGTATATTTTTATTTAACTTGTTCCAAACTATTTTAAATTGCAACCTTTTTTTTCTTGAATTGATTACTTTAAAAAATGTGTGTCCTGTCTTATTTTCTAATTCAAATTCATTCTTAGTGCCTTCTTTTTCAGAGTTCCACAAAACCACTGTTTTGTTACTTTACAAGTGTTTCAGTTCATTGAATTCTTCACTCTGCAGCTAGAAATCATTTGCCTCCTTTTTTTTTTTTTTTTTTTTTTAACTGTACCAACTATAAAAAATCTACAGGTGCTGTGTTCAGTGTCTCCATCATCCCATACCAGCACCAGTGACATAAACAGAGCTAATGAGGCTCTTCAGTGCCTTGAGGGCAGAATAATATCTTTTTTTTTTTTTTTTTTGAGAAAGGGTGTTGCTCTGTCACCCAGGCTGGAGTGCAGTGATGCTATCACAGCTCACCCCAGCTTCAACCTCCGAGCTCAAGCAATCCTCCCGCCTCAGCCTCCCGAGTAGCTGGGACTACAGGCACACATTACCACATCAGACTAATTTTTATATTTTCCGTAGAGATGGAGTCTCATCATGTTGCCCAGGCTGCTCTTAAGTTTTTGTACAGACAGGGTGTCCTTATGTTGCCCAGGCTGGTGTTGAACTCCTGGGCTCAAGAGATCTTCCCACTTCAGCCTGCCAAAGTGCTGGGATTATTTCTGCCATCATGGTGGTGTGAGCCACCATGCCCACCCAGCCCAGAATGGTATCTGTGTGGACTTTATCAGTATGAATGGGCTTGGGAGGGACTGTGAAACTTATCTGAAAAACAGTTTGAATATCAAAGCAAAACAGAAACTCCTCCCAGTTTGAATTAAACCTTGCGTGATGTCAGTAGAAATCAAGCACAACCCTTGGAAAGAACGCTTGGCTGCCGTGAATGTATGAGCTAATTCTTGCAACCAGCAGTCTCAGTGCACAAAAACTGCTTTAGTGCAAACAGAAGTGATAGGGAACTTCCCAATGTATTTTAAAGAGTTAGTATAACTCAGACACTAAAACCTGACAAATGGAATGAAAAAAATTCTGTAGCTACAGCCTCTCTAAAAAGATAGAGGCGAAGATTTCAAATAAAAGGATAGAAAATTACATCTGGCAAAATTAAGGTAATAATAAACACATTAAAGCCAAGTAAGAATGTGTTCCAGAAATCCAAAAATGTTGTAATAGTAAGTAATGAATATAGTACATGAAGAAAAGAAGAAAATAAATGATTGTTCCAATAGATTCTCAAAAGAAACTTGATAAAAATGCACATTTATTCCTGCATTTAAGAACAATACCCTCTTTTTAAGTAGAAGTTGGTACAGCATCCTCTCCATGTCTGCTCCCAGTCTTGCTTGCCTGATAGCCCTTTAAGGTGCACTCAGCTTTGATTCCTGTCTCGGCCTAGTACAACTTTTTCAAAAGGGGCTCAGAACTCAGTTCTGGCTTCCATTTGTCCCACAAGACCATTACTGCTCTTTACTTTTCCCTTTCTTTATAACAGTCAGACTCTGTACACTTGGTCCATTTCCATTATATTATGCCTTAGTGTTGGATCTCTTCAGGCATAAGGAGACACCAAGTAGGCTGGGCACAGTGGCTCACATCTGTAATCCCAGCACTTTGGGAGGCCCAGGCAGGATCACCTGAGGTCAGGAGTTCGAAACCAGCCTGGCCAACATGGCAAAACTCTGTCTCTACTAAAAATACAACAAAACTGACCAGGTGTGGTGGCACACACCTATAATCCCAGCTACTCAGGAGGCTGAAGCAGGAGAATTGGTTGAACCTGGGAGGTGGAGGTTGCAGTGAGCCGAGATTGTGCCAGTATTCTTTCTGATAGAATATTTCTTTCCAGAGATATTCTAGAAATGAGTACATGTACAACACGTTTTTCTTTCCACAGATAAGACATGATCACCATGTCCTCTTTAAACCTTTTAATTTTAATATATTAATAATATGTATTGCTCATTATCTTCCAAATTTTTAAATTATTTGTAAGGCTTAGAAGCAATCACACAAATGACAGCACTGCCCAGGACAGGAGGTTACTTCATTCATATGATACAGAACATCTGTTGAGAGCCAACAATCTACCTCATATTTAATAGGGAAACACTAGAGACACTGCCAGGACTAAGAATGGCCACTGTTATCACAATTATTCAACCTTGCTTAGGAAATTGTGGCCAACGTAATAAAACCGGGGAGGCAAAAAGATGGAAAGGAAGAGAGAAAATCACTGTTACGCAGATGATCTGTGATCCACTTAGAAAACACAAGGAAATAAACTGAAATTAAAATTGACAAGGGAAGCCAATAAGGTGACCAGGTACAAAATAAATATTCAAATTACTTTTGCATATATTAGCAATAACCAGTTCAAAAATATAATACTCCAAGACAGCAATGAAAGGTATAATAAAAGTAGAAACAACGCTAAAAAATGTGGAAGACATATTTAAAGAAAACTATAAAATCCTTCTCAAGGGGTTAAAAGAAAACCAAGATAAATTGAGAGACATTCAATTCATGGAAGACATAAACAAATTTCATATATAGGTTTTATGAAATTCTAGTCAAAAGTACATCAATTTTTACCTCATTAAAAAAAATCCAAGAGTTCGTTTAGTAGATAGTAGCTAAGATCATTTTGGAGAAAAGATGTCCTTGTTTCTTGGATCATGAGAGGAAAATCACAGAAAGGCAATCTGTCAGAAACTGAGCACAGACTCTGACCCTTTGAAATGACGACATCACCTACACATCTAACCTTCCTATATTTTCAGATGTTCAGTAGGTATTACTGGTAGAAATTACTGGTAGTAATGAGAGATGTAAATTTGACAAGGATGAGGTTCATGTATTATCTAGTAAGTTACTGTCAGTGGAATGAAAGCTCTCGCAGATGGTTGTTAGAGGCCTAAATTCGTAAAGGGGATTCTTACTTTTCAAATTTTAAATATGCTATAAAACTACATTAATTAAAACAATGTGGGCTGGGGCACAGTGGCTCACCACACCTGTAATCCCAGCACTTTAGGAGGCCGAGGCAGGCGGATCAGGAGTCAGGAGATCGAGACCTTCCTGGCTAATACGGTGAAACCCCGTCTCTACTAAAAATACAAAAAATTAGCCAGGCATGGTGGCGGGCGTCTGTAGTCCCAGCTACTCAGGAGGCTGAGGCAGGAGAATGGCGTGAACTTGGGAGGTGGAGCTTGCAGTGAGCCGAGATCGCGCCACTGCACGCCAGCCTGCGCAACAGAGCAAGACTCTGTCTCAAAAAAAAAAAAAAAAAAAACAATGTGGGCAGATATTTCCACTTACACATATAATTTAGTTATTATAGGTAGAATTACAAATCTGTGAAGAAAGGTAGGATTTCTTGAGATAGACAATTTTTTAACTATGTGGGGAAAGTATTAACAGACTCTTTTCCAATTGGATGAACTCTTTAAAGATAAAAAGCAAAATCATAATGAAAACTAGAAGAATGTTAATAAGTATCAAATCCCTGGATAGCAAAACTCTTTCAATGCATTCAATCACTGAAAAATATAACTGAGAGAATAATAAATGTGGCTACATAGAAATTAAAAATTTTGTTGCACATAAACCAAACATAAACTAAATAAAAAGGAAAAACAGAAAAAAGATATTTGCAAAAATAAAAAAGAAAGCCTTTAGAAGCTTAGTATTGTAACACATAAGAGCTTTTGAAAAATCAGTAAAACAGTAACATCCAAATAGAAAAACAGACAAAGGAGAAGGATAGATAATTTACAAAAGAAGAAATTAAAATGCCCAGGAGTTTGAGACCAGCCTTGGCAACATGGTGAAACCCTTTCTCTACAAAAAATACAAAAATTGGCCTGGCATGGTGGCACGTGCCTGTGATCCCGGCTACTTGAGAGGCTGAGGTGGAAGGATCACCTGAGCCTGGGGGTGAGGTTGAAGCTGCAGTGAGCCGTGATCACACCACTGCATTCTAGCCTGGGCAACAAGAGTGAGACCCTGTCTCAAGAAAAAGAAAATTAAAGAAATGAAATAAAAATGTCCAATAATAAAAATGTTTGTACTTACTAGTAATGAGAGATGTACATTTGACAAGGATGAGGTTCATGTATTATCTAGTAAGTTACTGTCAGTGGGATGAAAGCTCTCACAGATGGTTGTTAGAGGCATAAATTCATGCAACTTTTCTGGAAAGCAATTTGGGTGACACATACTAAATTTAAAAATTTGCTGATCCTGCGATTTCATGTTTAAAAATGCATTTCGTGTTTAAAAATGCATTGTAAGGACATGATAGAGAAGCTGTATCAACAGGCTTTAAAATGTTCAAACTTTTGGATCTAGTAATTACTCAGGGAATCAATCACAGGGCAAACTTGGAAATACAGTCAAAATTGGATATGAAATTTTGTTTATTCATTGATGTTTTATTTATAGTACTGACAGATTGGGAGGGGAAACTAAGTTCAACAAGTTAGTCTGAATACATATGATGGTATTAAACGATATAAAATTATTAAGATCACATTTTGAAAATTGTTTTTTTTTGTTTTTTTTTTTTGAGGCAGTCTCAACTGTGTCTCCCAGGCTGGAGTGCAGTGGTGCGATCTCAGCTCACTGCAACCTCTGCGTTCCAGGTTCAAGTGATTGTCATGCCTTAGCTTCCCAAGTAGCTGGGATTACAGGTGCACACCACCATGCCCAGCTAATTTTTATTGTATTTCTGGTAGAGTTGGGTTTTGCCACATTGCCCAGGCTGGTCTCAAATTCCTGGCCTCAAGCAATCCACCCACCTCAGCCTCCCGAAGTGCCGGGATTATAGGTATGAGTCACTGCACCCAGCCACATTTTGAAAAATATTAAATAATACATAAATATATAAATAAATAATAATATTAAAAAGTTAAATATGCTAAGGTTTTTTAAAGCAGGAAACAAAGCTATATGTGCAGTGTTATGTTAATATATATATATTCAACATAGTAACAGTAGCTCATTTCTGATGGTGAGACATGGTTTTTTTCTTTTCTTCATGCTTTTTGCCATTTTCCAAATTTTCTATAGTGCTCATGCATTGTTATACGGTTAAAAAGTAAAATTAAACAATAAGATGTAGGGGGAAAGCATTCCAACTGTAATAGCAACAAAACTCATAAATACCTAATACATGGAAACATTTAAAATACCTATGAACATATCAGAACTCCGCAAAAGTCGTATGCAATAAACTAATTAGAAAACAAACAAATAAGAAATGTCAGAAAATCTTTTGCTGGGAAATAAAAGAGGGCTCTTGACCTTCTAGGGATGACGGGAATAGATTCAGAGGTGCCTGAGGACTTACGTCTGTATTAATGCTAACAACAGCCCTAAGCCAGACTTGGCTCTTCTGCTGCATAGAAATACATTCTAATACCATTTTTGTAATCCCCCCAGATACTTTCTGGCAAACAGAAATGACTCTGATGACAGTTTAACAATTTTGCTATGATGGGATGTCCTTGTTTCTTGGATCATGAGAGGAAAATCACAGAAAGGCAATCTGTCAGAAACTGAGCATAGACTCTGACCTTTTGAAATGATGACATCACCTAAACATCTAACCTTCCTATATTTTCAGATGTTCAGTAGGTATTACTGGTAAAATTGGAGTAAACAAGTGTCAGGGAGGCAGCTGTTACACCGGAAAATGCACATTCGATAAAACAACAGGACTCTACAAAAAAGGATGTGAGTTTATACCCCATTCCCAACAGACTGAGAAGGCTTCTATAATGTTTGCACAACATGTTGATTCTGTAAGTACCTTGTTTTCCCTCCTGCCACCCCCCCACCCCCCGCTCTCAGATTCTTTTGAATTTAGTGAGGCTTTTACTCCAAGTGCTCCAAGGGAGAATCAAAGTTTAGAGAAATCATCAGTGAGCAGTGGATTATCTCTGGGACAAGCTGGGTGTGCAAGTCAAGGATAAAGTCCTATCTTCCTTCCCCTCACCCTCCTCGTGTCCACGCTTTCTTCTCCATCATCCTCCCCCAACTAGTTTTTAGTTCAAGTGCTTAGGATTACTTTAAATACTCACAAAGGCATACAAGCACACACATTCTTACTTAAGTAAGGACTTTACCCAGGGGGATTGGGCAGTTCCTTTTATTAGTTAATAAGGACATGATCAGTAGGCTCTTGATTTAACTTTTCAGAGAGTTCTTTTCAGCCTGCATGTTTGCTTTTGGTTAACTGAAATTTTCTATCTTTTTAAGAGTGTTGGTTACGTTAGGGAGTTCATATATAGTTAAAATAGCTTTAAAGTTTTAAAATTCTTAATTTTTTTTATGACCAACTGGTCATAAAATGAACTTGGCCAGTTATTGATATTACTGCTAAATATATAAGTCAGAAATTTTGCACAAAATGAGATTGAAGGCATCAGTTAACTGACTTCAGTGGGAAGTCTCTCTTATCTTCCAGTCTCATATAAAATTACATTTTCCTTTTGGAATGGAGGTTGAAATAAATTGCAAGAGTCTGTCAATAGGAATGTAGCATAAGTTTTTAAAATGTGATGCACCATGGCTCACCAGGCCCATCGTCCTTCAATTTGGCATTGCAGTCCATTCCCAGGCCTATTCAGAAACTTCCAGGAGGAGGCCCAGATTATATATTTTAAATTAGCCACAGAGTTAAATCTGATGCCTAGTCAGGTGGGTAGCCTCTGCCTGGGGTTTACACAAAAGTTTTTCAGGTCTTCTTCCTAAAAAGTATCCATACTGATAACATAAAAACATTACCAAAACATATGACCTGAAAAATGCACATAAAGAGAAAAATGTTGTACAACTAATGATTACTTTCTAAATTAATAGAATCCTAGATACTAGGATTTATAATTGAATGATAATATTGTAAAGTCACTGAGAGGAGGAATCATGTTACTTCTCTTTTGTATACTATGCCTTAATAAAAAATCCCCCACATGTGAGGGATATAAATACTAGCAAGTGTTATATGACATAGGAAAGGGAAAGGAACCATCATTTATTGGCTGTGTTAGTATTGACCCTAGTGCCTATATTCTCATTTATTCCCTGCATAATAACTATCACTATTTTGTAGATTTAATAATTCAGGTGCAGAGAGGTTAAGGTTAGTCAAAAAACAACAAAGTTATATTGAGTTTTTGTTATGTGTCAGACACTAGGGCTAAATTTTGAGGAAGCAAAATTTAGTAAGCAGGTTTTTGTAATAGATGGTGTATTAGTTCATTTTCACAACACTATAAACTATACCTAAGACTGGGTAATTTGTAAATGAAAGAGGTTTCACTGACTCACAGTTCCACATGGCTAAGGTGGCCTCAGGAAACTTGCAATCATGGTGGAAGGTGAAGGGGAAGCAAGGCACACCTTACCAGGCAGCAGGAGAGAGAGAATGCAGGGGAAACTGCCACTTACAAAATCATCAGATCCCGTGGGAACTCACTCAGTATCACAAGAACAGCATGGGGGAAACCATCTCAATGATCCAGTCACCTCCCACCAGATCCCTCCCTCAACACGTGGGGATTACAAATCAAGATGAGATTTGGGTGGGGACACAGAACCAAACCATATCAGATGGATTTACAGTCCAATAAGTGCATTGCAATGTTAAAGGGGCCTTATTGAAATTTCTACAAGATACTATGAGGCTGTAAAGGGCAGAATGGAAATTCTCAGTAGGAAGAGTAGAAAATGAAGAAACATTTCGGAAGTGACTTTTTGGCTGAACATGAAGGTAGTTTACAACATAGAAGACAGAGGAGGAGCAAAGCCTTAGAGATGCCAAAGGCTGGCAAGTATGGGAACTGACAGGCTATAGTGGGGTAAATTAAGAGACATGGAACACACAGCCAGAATGAGAATGGAGAAGGAAGCAAAGTTCCAAGTCATAGAGTTTGCCGTTGGTATATGAAGGAGAGGATTGTAATGTATGAACAATCATGAGCCACCAAAGGGTGTTAAGCAGAGGAATAAGAGGAAAGACTCTCAGGCAGCTGGGAGGTGGACCAAACAGAGAGGAAACAAGATGGAAAAGTTACATAGGAAACTGCAATCATCTGAGGGAGGGACTGTGATGGCTTGGGTGATGGATATTTCATTGGAGATGGAGAAAAGATGATGAAATGGAGAGACAGTGAAATGTATTGGTCTTGGTTACTTTTTAGGAGGGAAAAGGTAGGAAAACTTCCAGTTTCCTAATTTTGGTGATGGAGTGCATAGTGGTGACATCAAGTTAGGAAATACATGAGGAAGAGGAGCAGATGGGAGGAAGGTGATAAGGTCAACAATGAACATGAGGAGTTTGAGGAGCATGTGAGACCTCCAAGTGGATTTTGGAGAGAGCTGGAACATTGGGAGTCGAAGGTTGGAATATAGTGTGTTAGTAAATGAGTGGGAAGTAAGGAAGTGGAGTTTGGTAGTATAAGGATGGAGAGATAAGATGGTTCCAAGAGAGGAATGCTGGAAAGGGTGCCATGGAGAGAGTAGTGATGGCTTGAAATGGTAAATTTGAGGAGTAGGAAGGAAACCAAAAAGAAGAGGTAAATGGATTGCCGAGGAGCACTAAGGGTCTAATGAGATTGAAGGCCTGGTTTAAGGTGGGAAGTCTGCATTATGACCATGATTTTCCCCAGCACTGTTTTACAGTGATTGTGCAATCGAGCTAAGGTTATGCAATAGCAGAGCAGACAGGAAAAGGACAGAGGATTAAACTATTTTAAATGTGGATTTAGAATATTTCTATCAGGCTGGGCATAGTGGCTCATGCCTGTAATCCCAGCACTGTGGGAGGCCGAGGTGGGTAGATCACTTTAGCTCAGGAGTTCAAAACCAGCCTGAGCAACATGGAAAAACCCCATCTCTACTAAAAATACAAAAATAAGCCAGGCATGGTGGCACAAACCTGTAGTCCCAACTACGCGGGAGGCTGAGGTGGGAGGCTTACTTGAGCCCAGGAGGTAGAAGCTGCAGTGAGCTAAGACTGTGTGACTGTACTCCAGCGGCTAAGTGATACCTTGTCTCAAAATAAAATAAAATATTTCTAACAAATTATCAAATATTTTACCACGTAGTTTACCATTATCTATATCATTTCATTGACAATTTCAGGTAGTTGAATTCTGTACAGAACAAAACCACAACAAAGAAGCTCCAAACATGCAAAATACAAAATGCAATCTCCGAAGCACATGGGAAGTGATCCGTGATTCTGAGGACTTTAAGAAAACCACTCCTACGACAACACAGCCACCCAATCCCACCTTCTCATTGCTGCAGATTGGACAAAGAATTGTGTGTCTAGTCCTTGATAAATCTGGAAGCATGGCGGTATGTTCAATGAGTCTTGGTCTTCTGGATGCTGGTCACAGATATGCATGTTCTGGACCCTGACTCAGAACTGGTTGGGAATAAACATAACCCGAGGGCCAGAATGGTTGTAACTATAACATTGTCTTCAGAAATGCCCACTTCACCTTTGTTCAACAAAGATTCAGCATCAACTATCTCATTTGCCAAATTGAATTAATTTTCAATTTATGAGCCAAGATCTGATGAATTATATGAGCTTAACATTTTTAATGTTTCACTGACAATATATAAGTCTATAGGTCCACAGCCTTATGTATTACTCTGTTCTCATACTGCTATAAAGAAATACCCAAGACTGGGTAATTTATAAAGGAAAGAGGTTTAATTGACACACAGTTCCCCACGGCTGGGGAGGCCTCAGGAAATTTACAATCATGGTGGAAGGGGAAGCAGGGATGTCTTACATGGCAGCAGGAGAGAGAGTGAGAGAGAGAGAAAGAGAGAGAGAGAGAGAGAGCGTGCACAAAGTGGGAAGAGTCCCTTATAAAACATCAGATCTTGTGATAACTCAGTCACTATAGTGAGAACATCATGGAAGAAACCACCTCCATGTTCCAATCACCTCCCACCAGGTCCCTCTATTGACATGTGGGGATTATGGGGATTACAATTTGAGGTGAGATTTGGTTGAGGACACAGAGCTAAACCATATTACCTGATACAGAACTTATCTAGAATTATTACTAATGCATTGAACTTTAATGATTATGTAATCTGTTTTTATCTTTTACTATTTATACACTGGCCCTAAAATTCTACCCAAAGATGCTGCTAAATATAAATAAGAAGTTTTTCCCCCTAGGATATGCCTCAAGTAAGCTTATGGTCATTTGCTCTACATTCATGCAGCCACTTCCAAATTCCCGATTGCCTTTTCTGTTATTAGTCTTTCCATCTAAATGTAACCTGTTTTTCTTTTGCTTCTCCATTTAGACTGGTAACCGCCTCAATCGACTGAATCAAGCAGGCCAGCTTTTCCTGCTGCAGATAATTGAGCTGCGGTCCTGGGTTGGGATGGTGACATTTGACAGTGCTGCCCATGTACAAAGTGAACTCATACAGATAAACAGTGGCAGTGACAGGGACACACTCACCAAAAGATTACCTACAGTAGCTTCAGGAGGGACGTCCATCTGCTCTGGGCTTCGATCGGCATTTACTGTGAGATGTGTTTTTCTATTGTAGTTTGGAATGTTTGCAATTTATGTTGCTTAACAAATTTCCATTTCCAGTGTTTCCGTGCATGCCTAGGGTCCAACTGGATGACAGAGCCAAGGTCAGAGCAATGGTTCAAATGATGCAAAGATACAAACCTCCAAAGATACTAGTAACCAATTCATTTATGCTTTTATGCTTTTTTGCATCTGTGCATTCATGCTTTTCTGCATGCGTATCTGCATTCAAAATATTCATGGTGTGCCTTCTACATGCCAGGCAATGTGCTAGGCCCTAAGAATACCATGAGGGCCAAATAGACACTACCCTTCTGTCATGGAATTTACCATCTTATTGGGGGAGACACATTAACCAAAATATAACACAAATTAGAGTATATTTACAAACTGCAATGAATGCTGTGAAGTAAAGGTACACAATGATGTAAAAAAGTATCTTCTATGGGAATAAAGAGGTCTGTGAATATGGTTAAGCTTTGAGGCAACTGAATACTCCAAACTTCAGGGCATATCAGACCTCCTTTTGGGAAAGCAAATAGTTTATTTATTGAAGCAGGAGGCCTTGGGGACTGTAACTTTGATTGTATTGGGGTAATACCTAAAAATCTCATCTGACCATCCAATCACATCATTCCTCTACTTAGATGTCCTGTCTCCCCATTTTCAGCGAAATTAAGAAAAAAATTCTCTAATGTGTAAAATCTATCGTGATGCAGCTTTTATCTACCTTTCCAGGCTTAAGCACCAGGGACTCTCTGCCAGCCAGCCTGTGTTTAAGCAACTGGATAACCTGTCCTTCAGAGCTTCCACATCTTTGCCACACTATGTCCTCACCAGAGCACTGTCTCCTCCCTTCTTTGAACTTTTAATCACACTCACTCTTCAAAGACCCATCTCAGACACCACCTGCTTCTTGACATCTTTCCTAATTCTTTCAACCATATAGAATTGCTTCCTAAACCCTATAACTCTTAAAAGAAATTCCCTCTTATGACATCTAGCTAGTCTGTCTTACATTCTAATTATCCATTGTAATTGAGAAGAACTACTTTAGGAATAGGACTTATCTTCTTACCTCCTAGACTGCTAGCACAATATCATTTATGCAGGAGGTTCTTAGTAAATAAAATTGAATTCATTGTTTGATGCACTAACACCTGATGTTTAGTTGCTGCAAGTATAAAATGCAATATTCCATATTTACCTGGAGGCTATTTAGCCACATGAAACAGAATAGGAGATTGAAAGGGGCTGGCAGGGATAAGGTCTCAGAACCTCGCAGTATCTTAGGCGAGTTTGCCCTAAGCCTGCTCGTTGGGCACATCACACTCAATAGTGCTGTTCCAGTTTTCCACGTGGCAGCGGAAATCTGTAGTTTCCAGCTGACACTGCTTGATGTGGACAATGGGCTTGACCATTTCTTCAAGTGCTTCTGTCCCTCTGACCATTTTGGTCCACTTTGAAGATCAGTTCCCTGAAAGTGGTTTCTATTGCATATACAGTCAGCTGCGAAACCCTTCTCCAGATGCCTGCATGCATCTGCGTTTTATTACCCCTGTCACCCACCCAAGCCTTGACTAAAGGAGCAAATAAGGGAGGAAAACAGACAATGAAATCACTGATGTGCTGTACCAAACTCTCACTATGCAAGACCCTAGGGGAGCTGACTAATGCCAGATGGCACGGTGGTGAAGAGAGAACTTCTGATTCTGCATTTTCCATTCAGATGAGTAAGAGAGAGAGTGCTATACCAGTGGAATTTAGGATGCCTCCTGGAGTGCAGTCTGGGTGTGGGGTGGGAGAAGCTCATGTGGCTTCAGGGTGATGAGGTAAAGGACCTTGGATGTTATACTGTCTTCAAGATCCCTGCTAGTCCCTGCTGCAGGCCCTGGTCAGGTCTGCCCTGGGCTCCTTGCAGTGGTGTCTGCTGTAGCCATAGCAGTTTGGCTTGTTCTCTTGGCTTGCTCAGGGCCCAGTGGTCCTTCCCCGCTGACTCAGTCCCACCCTGGCTCTCCCTGTTGGAGAGGAGCCCTGAGCACCACCCTGTCCTCCATCCAGCCTCTAGCCACACTGTACACTCCTCAACCTCTGTGGCAGGATTATCTTTCTCTCAGCTGCCAACACTCAACTCAGCTGTCTTCTGTCTCCCCTTTAGGATATATGGGAACATTTGCCTGTTTTCCATGACACACAGTAGTTATGGGAAGTGAGATAAGAAAATCCAAATTGGGCCTCTCTGGCCTGCAGCTTAGTAAGGCCAAAGCCGTGATCACAGCTGATAGGCTTCTGGGCTCTGAGCTCCTTGACACAGCAACAGTCACAGTTCTGTTCTCTTCCAGGGAGTCAAGGCAGCCTCCTCTAATAGCTGAAACAGAGAGAGAGGTGGAAGCCTCCTTTCCCTTCAACCTTCAGAGGACACCTTCTTTTCTGAGATTCTAGGCCTTTGGAGGATGCCTTCTTATCTGAGATTCTAGGTCAGAGAGATGCTTAGGCTTGATTGCTTATTTCCCCTATTTCTGGGTCTCTCCTTCCACTCTTTTTAGGGGAAGAGTGGACTCTTGCTTTCTCTTCTTAAATAGATAGCATTATTATTTTATCTAATTTTCCTTCCATCCTAATCTTATTCAACATTGGCAGGAGTATCCTCTCTACGCCATGTAAAAAAATAAATAAATAATCCAAATGTACCAGGAATAGTTGAGACACAGGTGTCACAGAACAACTAGGAACTGAGATTAATGGAAACGAAATGTTTTGCTTTAATCAGAAAGACTGTTAAAAATATTGACAACTCATGTGACCTAGGTAATGACCAATCAAAACCAATGCCAGGCATAAATAGCTGGTATTGTCCGACTGGTGAATATCATACAAATTAAAGTCTGTCCTGGGTCTAATATCCCCCCAATATAATCCCCATTATATGAGGATGGTTTCTGAAGGCGTCTTGGAAGCTCTGAAAGCCTATCGAGGAGAGACCACGTGAAGGAAACTAGGAACACCTCCTTTACTGTTTCCCCAGTGCTGTCCACCTCTAGAGTTGCCCTGCATCCCACACCATCCCTCTCTGCAGCAGACTAGCCAAGGGGAAAGACAGCAGTCAAGTTCCATGAATGCTGCTGGGTTAAGATTGTATCATTTCAAGGCAGACAGATATTTGGTCATTCCCAGACACTTTGGTTTATTCCTTCTGGAATTTCTTTTCTCCTTTCCTGTAAGCAGAATTTTCATAAACAACTTGGCCACCCTGAGTCTGATAACTCATGACCTGAATTCTGTCCTTAGGTGATTAAGAAGAAATATCCAACTGATGGATCTGAAATTGTGCTGCTGACGGATGGGGAAGATAACACTATAAGCGGGTGCTTTAATGAGGTCAAACAAAGTGGTGCCATCATCCACACAGTCGCCTTGGGGCCCTCTGCGGCTCGAGAACTAGAGGAACTGTCCAAAATGACAGGTGAGGGATGATTTGCTGAGACTCCCGGTATTGTCTCTCCTACTGGACTGTGAGCTCCAGTGAACTGGGGAGTGGGGGAAAGATGGGATGGAGAGAGATAAGATAACCTAATTGGCCAACTAGCCACCCTTACCCCCAAATGACTATTTGAATGGACTCTGCTCATTTATTTTAAAGCTTTGGATCTAGGACTAGGGCAGCCTGGAGAAGAGAGAACTAGCACAGCACTCTAGTAAGGACTTAAGACCTTCTTCCTGGGCCAAGAACCACTCCCTTCCAGTGGCAGCTGGCCAAGAGACCCAGAGGATACAGATGACAAGCCACTAACTACATAACACCATGGCACAAGTGCTACACTAGCAACAGAAAGTACAATAAAGCACAAATAAGGGAGCCTTTAACTTTACCTGGAGAAGAAGCGTTCAAGAAACAAGAGGAGTAGCAAGGAAGGGCAAAAAGCCTGTTAAACAAGGCAAAAGATCGCTCCCAAAATAGAATACAATGCAGTTTCTCCATAAAACCTTAACGTATTGTGTGTCTAACTCCCATACACAGTCAGATGGTTAAAATAGATTCCATATGTTACCAGCTTCTTTAGCAGAGTAGGTGAACACATTTTTTTCCTTTTTTAACTTAGGGATAATATTGTGGATCTCAATTATCATACTGAGTTGCCTTCTGAGGCCACTAAAATGCCAGAGCTGTGTATTCCTAATACTACCTGTCCTAGACTGGGTTTCTTAGAAGCAGAGCCTGAGACAGGGATTTGGGTGCATGCAATTTATAGGGGAGAGAGTGCTCAGGAGAAAAGGAAGGAGGAAAGGATAGGGCCAAGGAAGGAGCTAAGCACCGATGCAGACGTAGTCAGAGTCTAACTGCGCCCCCAGGGGACTCTGGAATTGAAAGTGCATCACAGACTTGTCTTCACCTTGAGGCAGGAGGGTGGCCTTTTGTACCATTGTGTCTATCAGTCTTTGACTGTGGACTGTCAGAACAGGGCAGAGGAGAGGGGCATGTTATTTCTCTAGGCAGGGTGGCCCCTTTTAGTAAGACAATTATCTGGAAGGCAGATAAGAGGAGGCAGCTACAAGCCAACGCCTAGAGCAGCTGGGAAGAGATGCACTTGGCTGGGTACGGAGACGTGGGTGGGGCATCAACAGCCTTACTGAAATTATTTCCTTAACTTCAGATGGAATCATAATAGTTAAAAAGTGCTTTCACATCAACTAACTTAGTGACACCTATTCTAAATAGCCCAAGACTGCCTGGCCTGGTGTAAAATCCTGTTTTTATGATATACTACTCTGTAACTGTCCCTTTGTCCACTGTTGTTTCTTGCTGTTGTCACATATCTGTCTTTCCTCATTTAGAAGAAAACTCTAAAGCCAGGTTTGTTAGAATTATGTTTCAAAGAAGAGTAAATCAATAGTCTTGGAGTACGTCTTAATGAATTCTCTCATGTAAAAGTGCAGGACCTTTAATATGTAGATTTCATGATATAAGTTTATACCATAAATTGAGATCAAATCGTATCAGAGATTCATGGCTGCTTTGCAGATAGTTGAAGTAATCAGGTGACTGAGATGTTGCTGAAGCTATTATGTACTAAGATTTAAAAATTAGTGGCTGGGTCTGGTGGCTCACTCCTATAATCCCAGAATTTGGGGAGGCCAAGGCAGGTGGATTCATTGAGCCCAGGAGTTCAAGACCAGCCTGAGCAACATGGCGAAACTCATCTCTAAAAAAAAAAAAAAATACAAAAATTAGCCAGACATGGTGGTATATGCCTGTAATCCCAGCTATTTTGGGGCTGAGGTAGGAAGATCACTCGAGCCTGGGAGGTGGAGGTTGTAGTGAGCCAAGATCATGCCTCTGTACTCCGCCCTGGGCAACAGAGCAAGAGCCTGTCTCAGAAAAAAAATAAGTAAGTTAAAATTGTATCAAAGTCTGAGTTAATGTAGGCACCTATTTGATGTTCATCTATTTATACTTTAATAACACAATGGGATATTTATTTTGTATATTCTCCAAACAACAGCTAAAATGTTGCAAATATTTGCTTTCTGGTAAGTAATTTCTGAAAATGTATTGCATTTTAGGAGGTTTACAGACATATGCTTCAGATCAAGTTCAGAACAATGGCCTCATTGATGCTTTTGGAGCCCTTTCATCAGGAAATGGAGCTGTCTCTCAGCGCTCCGTCCAGGTTGGAGTTCTTAATCTTAGTTTTTCATATTTACACATAATCATAGCCAAGATGAAGAATTTAATGGCTAAAAGTTTTAAGTTTTACACTCTTCTGGTACTGAATTAAAATTAAAATAGAAGGTCCAGCCTGATAGACATTATTCCTAAAATGCAACACTACTCATTTAAACAAGGCAATTAGTGTTTACTTGTTTGGAAGCAACACCAAGTGACTTCCTCATAGAAATCAGCAGATAAAATGTCATAGGTCCAAGAATTCTTTTTTAACATCTCTACACAAGCAACTAGAGCAATGTAGTTGGCTCAGAATTTTCTTCAGAGTAGATCATCTCAATTACAAATTTTCTGGGACAAGTGTCCAGGGATTACTTGTTTTATTTTTCCATTACATCAAATTTCTGATGTTTGCCAAGATTTACATATAATGGACAGAAAGTGCTTTGTACTGTAAAAAACCAGCGGTGTCAGTCCAGACCCCTGGATCTTGGCCCTGGGTCTGTCATTAACTATGTGACCTGGGCAATGAACTTCACCTCTGTGGACTTTCATTTCTCCACTAGGTATAGACCAGAAAACTTCCAATGGCCCATCTGGTTCTAAAATTTCAGGAAAAACCAAATTGCCTTTCAAAAGTCTTGGGACTATTAAGAAAAAAGAAAAAAATGCATTTTTTTAAATGCTTTTTTTAAGTAATTGCAGAAATTATTCACGTTAATTTTTAAACTAGAGAGAGTGAACAATCAGCATTCACACTGTTGTGAATTATAATTTTTATGATGAAAGTTCAGATAAAGGTAAAGGAATATCGTAATGTCAAAGCCTAATAATTACAGATTTTGAAACCATAGGCTTTCTGGCTTATCAATGGAGCATTTATTCAATCTAGAAAGACACCAGTTATATCCATCTGGGTTATGCTGGTTCAGATTTAGAAAATTAAACTCAAGGGCCTGGTTTGGGAAAATGGAGGAATGTGTCCTAGAAAAGTAATTAAAGTGATAAAAGGACAAGTTCACATTTAGGAAATTTCTGCCTGTGATTTTTGTATTTAAGAAACTTAACAGAGAGAGAGCGAGAGAGATGGAGAAATGAGCAAGACTCACCAGCATGCCACAAGAACCAGGTCTAATCGCGCTTTACTTTCTCCACATGCCAGCTTGTAATCTACCTGTGAAACTAGGAAATCTGGTTCCATGACCAGCCCAGTCTGTCTTCTAATAGGTGCTAACTTTGAGACAATAACTACCTAGGAGATAATCCTCAAAATCACATTTTCTATAACAGTCTTCCCTACGTCACTCCCTGCTCTGCAGCTCCCTCATCTATTCCAAACAAGTTGGACTTGGCTTACTTCATTTATCTCCACGGGGCCTGCAATTACTCCCTGACCTAGCAATTAGGTAATTCAGACAATTTCACCCACAATGTGTGGGTGTCACACATACCCACAATGTGTGGGTGTGATGAATGTCAAAGGATTGATAGAAATAAAATCCTATAGGAGATCAGAGGAAAAGGGGAAATTTTTTACAACTGGTAAATGGGATGGACAGCAGAGAAAACTTTACGGAGAAAGTAAAATTTGAATTTTGAAGGATGAGTAAGGCTTAGACAAATAGAGAAGACTAAGAAGGCTTAGATAAATGGAGAAGACAAACATAAAGCCTTCTAGGAAAAGTAAAGAGTATGATAATAAAGTCAAAGAGTCAGGGATTCACAAGGATATTTTGGGGAAGTGGTCTTGTTTGGGTGGAGGAAGGGAAATTGTGGAAGCTAAGGCTAGAAAGATAACTTAGAACTGCATCATAATTGCTCCTAACACCAAATCAAGGACTCAGGCATCACTGAAGTCTTTTTGATGGGGCACTGGGAAGACAGGGGCAGAAGGGAAAAGACCATGTGATGGGAGCTGTATTCTCCAGAAAGTAAGAGCTGTTTTTCTTAACAGCTTGAGAGTAAGGGATCAACCCTCCAGAACAGCCAGTGGATGAATGGCACAGTGATCGTGGACAGCACAGTGGGAAAGGACACTTTGTTTCTTGTCACCTGGACAACACAGCCTCCCCAAATCCTTCTCTGGGATCCCAGTGGACAGAAGCAAGATGGCTTTGTAGTGGACAAAAACACCAAAATGGCCTTCCTCCAAATCCCAGGCATTGCTAAGGTATGGAGTCAGCTTTTTTTGTTTCTCATAATTCAACAAGATAAAATAAAGCTTTCACAGT
Source organism: Theropithecus gelada (assembly GCF_003255815.1). NCBI lineage: Eukaryota > Metazoa > Chordata > Mammalia > Primates > Cercopithecidae > Theropithecus > Theropithecus gelada. The sequence goes on from NC_037668.1 coordinate 114,370,803, forward strand.
ATAATTGTAGCATTTTAAATGTTGGCAGTTGCTAAAAGGAGAGTCAGTATTGAATCAAAGAGAGAACAAGGAAAAAAGTCTCCATCCAATGAAAATCACTCAGTATGCCAGCAAGTAAAGAGAAAGGAAATAGGTGATATTTTGTCCAGGTACTAAATGGAGAACCTTCAAATTACATAGTAATCAAGATGCAAAATGATTCTCCACGTTTTGGGATCACAAAAACGATTTGCTTTATCTCAGAGACTCGTCTCTTATAAAAACAAAGCAACAATAAGCATACAGCTTTCAGACCTCACCATCCCCCTGACACTCCCCGTGGAATTTTCTTGACAATGGGAACGATATAGTTAGTTTAAACACACTGAAGCTCCCCGTGGCTGACAGAGTATCAAACATGCACACCTCTTCTTAGATATGCTTCCAACATGCTTGTATCAGAGGCTTTTCCTGTACGTGACACTGAAGTCAGGTCTGTGTCACCTAAAGTTATTCATTGGAAATGTTTACATGTGTTTTGGTTCAGGTTGGCACTTGGAAATACAGCCTGCAAGCAAGCTCACAAACCTTGACTCTGACTGTCACGTCCCGTGCATCCAGTGCTACCCTGCCTCCAATTACAGTGACTTCCAAAATGAACAAGGACACTGGCAAATTCCCCAGCCCTATGATAGTTTATGCAAATATTCGCCAAGGAGCCTCTCCGATTCTCAGGGCCAGTGTCACAGCCCTGATTGAATCAGAGAATGGAAAAACAGTTACCTTGGAACTACTGGATAATGGAGCAGGTAATCACCCAAGAAACTGGAAAGTATATATTTCTTTTTCCAAGAAGCAACCAGGGAATGCCAAGAGGGCACAGTCTGGTGAGGGCAGTTAGACAGGCAAGGCAGAACAGCACTGGGGTCTGGTTGGGAGAGTTCTCCATTTCCCCACAATTCCTACATTTCAAAATGCTGGAAAATATGAAGGCTTCTGCAAGGCCCAAAACACATTAATGGCTCAAGCTCAATGGATTCAGAGCCTCTAGGGAGTTGTCATAGGGTATTCCACAAACCCCAAAAAAAGAAAAAGAGGAAAATTCATAACTATATTGTGGTAGGTGCTTTGTATATACACATACGTACACACACATATGTGTGTATGTATATATACACAAATGCATACATATAAAGACATATATAATCTTTGTTTTTACAGTATCTTCACTGAGGCTTTCACATTTAGAAAGCAGCAGACATAGATTCAAGCACAGTCCTATATGGTTCCTGCATCTATGCAGATTCTATATTAACTTGCCCCAAAAGTGAAAATTCTGCCCCTTATTCTTGTCTTTAAGAAGTCTATCGGGGAGAGAGAGAAAGAGAATTCTACATTTCTTTTTAGAAAAAAACATGTCTTCTTACTGTGAAGCAAGTAACCTTACTAGAATGAATCCTGTGAATGAATTTCCCACCTAAATCTACCCTGGGGAGAAGTCATGAAGTTTATTAAATAACCATAAAACATTTTTTTCCTCCACAGTTACATATAGCAGTTTAATTTAGTTCAACAGATACTTATTGACTAGTTACCTTGTGCTATGTTGGGTGTAACAAAGAAACGATATCATCTTAGATTTCATTAAAAAAGTCAACAATTCAAGAAGACAGAATGTATACCTAAAACCACACACACTACACACACAGTGATAAAAGAAGTAAGCCTCACCCTCAACACACCAAAATCTTAAGGTCTCTTGGAGCTAATGATGAATTTCTTGTTGCTTTGAAAATTCTTAGCCTACATATGAGTTGGAAATATACAAATACCCTCCCAGTTACCTTTAGGATATTTATTAATTCCTTCATTCTTTATCAAGGTGCTGATGCTGCTAAGGATGACGGTGTCTACTCAAGGTATTTCACAACTTATGACACGAATGGTAGATACAGTGTAAAAGTGCGGGCTCTGGGAGGAGTTAACCCAGTCAGACGGAGAGCGATACCCCAGCAGAGTGGAGTAATGTACATACCTGGCTGGATTGAGAATGGTAAGTAATCTGTAATAACACACCTGGCTTGTGCAAAAGGATTGGTTTCAAGAGGAAACTATTAAGCCCGTGGGGCAGAATGGTGCATGATTAAATCAGGGTTTCTCAACCTTGGCACTACTAAGATTTTGAGCCAGACAATCCTTTGTTGTGGAGGGCTATCCTGCACATTGTGGGATGTTTAGTAGCATCCTTAACCTCTATCCATTATTTGTCAATAGCAATTCCCTAGTCATGACAATCAAAAATGTCTCCATATGTCATCCACTGTCCCTTAGGGGGGCAAACTAGCCCCCAGCTGAAAATCACTCGATAGAACACAGCTTTTGACTGCCTTACTTCAAAGCCCAGCCCTCTATCAAATACAGTATTTTGTGTAATCTTTTTGTACTTCACTCTCCTCAGTTGTAAAATAAGGATAATAATGGCAGCTACCCGATAGTATGGTCACAAAGAATAAATAACACATCTAACAAACTGTTACTGGTAAATAGTATTTAATAAAGATTTTATCATTATTTTAAAAACATTTTTAATGAAGTTCTTTCCATTGAAGCATTTCTAATTTATCCTAATGAATCATTTAAACAGAATTTAAAAAGCAATAATTTAGGGTTTGTTATCTACATCAATATCATTATCCAAGTCCACTGTCTGTCTTTCCTCTTTTCTCCTCCTGCTCAGACCAGGGAGCATAGCAGATGAATTTCACGCGGGCCAGCACACTGAGCCCACGTGTAAGCAGGTGAGAAAATTATGTCCATGAAACAGACAGTCCCATACCACTTTTGGTTACAAACACTTGCCCTGGACTAGAGAAGGAGTTGAGACCAAGTTTGTGTCCCAGTGGGTTCCCAGACTAGTTTTCCATCAATCTCCACCCTGTCCTGGGCAGGCTTTTTCTTGATGTTGGTGTGGGGGAAGGAGAAGAGCTCCTTTGAGAACCTTCCCACTGTCATCTTTACTTGGCTGTGTGCTTAGTGAAGAGAGGATTCAGAGACACATGGTGTCCCTCACGCAGAGGTGATAATAGAGGGGAAATGTTTTAAAAGATGCCACTGCCTTTTTTCTTTTTTTTCTTTTTTTTTTTAGACAGTCTTGCTCTGTCGCCAGGCTGGAGTGCAGTGGCGTGATCTCAGCTCACTGCAACCTCTGCCTCCCGGGTTCAAGTGATTCTCCTGCCTCAGCCTCCCGAGTAGCTGGGACTACAGGTGCATGCCACCATGCCCAGCTAAGTTTTGTATTTTTAGTAGAGACAGGGTTTCACCATGTTGACCAGGATGGTCTTGATCTCTTGACCTTGTGATCTGCTCACCTCGGACTCCCAAAGTGCTGGGATTACAAGCGTGAGCCACTGCGCCCAGCCAATGCCACTGCTTTTTGAGTTAGGGGAAGGAGGCAGAAGGGGACTGGTTAAGTGACTAAGTCTAGCCTTATCACAGCATTTTACTTACAGTAACACATTTCATTCTTGTAAGTATCCATTTTTAAAGATGGGGAAACAGAAGCTAGAGAGGTTATGGGTTCATATAACTAATAGTGTTAGTGCCTGGCATAACAGTAGGCCATGTTCTTCCCTCTATCCCTCGATAAGCCTTAATGGCAGTCTCTACTGGTGCTTTCAATATGAACCCTGAACCTACTAGAGCATTCACTTCATCTTTGCCAAAGACCAGATTAATGGGTATGAAGATTAAATGGTCTTTAACAGATAAAAATTTTATAAAGAGGTAGAGTTTATGAGAAAACAAATTCTAAGTAATGCCATGTTAGGATCTTATGAGATATTTTTATTGAAAAGAAAAGAGAACTTGAGAACTCTATAGATTGAACAGACCAGGGTATTTTTTAAATTCCAGGATTACTTTTATACCTATCTTTGACAAGAATGTGAATGAAATTGGAATTACTACAATAACTAGATTCCCATGCATTTACTAAGAAAATCAGAAGTCTTTCAAAAGCACAAAATTTTGGAACCTCTAACATAAAACATTTCATTAAAAACTGAAATTTAATAAGAAACATGAAACACAAACATGGAGAAAGTGAAAGAAATATGCATAAACAATCAAGGCATTCTTGAAGGTCCAGTTGATTAGTTGCCAAATAAATAGGAAAGATAATGAAACCCACACAATTATTTAGGTGGAAGACATTTCTTGAGGCAGTCTGAGGTTTAAAACAAAGTTAGTATTTAGGCCGGGCACAGTGGCTCACTCTTGTAATCCCAGTACTTTGGGAGGCCGAGGCAGGTGGATCACCTGAGGTCAAGAGTTCGAGACCACCCTGGCCAACATGGTAAAACCCCATCTCTACTAAAAATACAAAAAATAGCTCGGTGTGGTGGCACATGCCTGTAATCCCAGCTACTCAGGAGGCTGAGGCAGGAGAATCCCCTGAACCCGGGAGGCAGAGGTGGTAGTGAGCTGAGATCGCGCCATTGCACTCCAGCCTGGATGACAAGAGCGAAACTTCGTCCCAAAAACAAAAACGAAAGAAAGGAAGGGAAGGGAGAGGAGAGGAGAGGACAGGACAGGACAGGAAAGGAAAGGAAAGGAAAAACAGAGGTAGTATTGAAACTGATCTTGCGGAAAGACAAGATCAGGATGGGCAAAGAGATGGGAAAAGAAGCAATTTCAGGACAAATGTCATGAAAATAAATTCCAAAAGGTTATTCCACTAAATATCCAGGAAATATCTTAAGAGATCAAAAGCTATGATTCTCTGTTTGCTCTTTTCCCTCTGATGAAACTGTATTTGGGGTCTTGTCTCCAAATATTTAAAATTAATTCTGTGTGCAGAAGGAAAGAAGCAGAAGTGGGGAATAGGAAGAGGGTGATCTGATAATAAAACAGACGGAGATATCACCATTTAGTGATGTTGCTTACCATATTTTGCATAATTTTTTTAATGCAGATGAAATACAATGGAATCCACCAAGACCTGAAATTGAGGACGATGTTCAACGCAAGCAAGTATGTTTCAGCAGAACATCCTCGGGAGGCTCATTTGTGGCTTCTGGTGTCCCAAATGCTCCCATACCTGATCTCTTCCCACCTTGCCAAATCACCGACCTGAAGGCGGAAATTCACGGGCACAGTCTCATTAATCTGACTTGGACAGCTCCTGGGGATGATTATGACCATGGAACAGGTAAGCTGAACCTGGTGTGGACCCTGTAAAGGAGTTTACCAGCCAAGCAGAGGAGCAGAAGCGGGTGAGGCAGGCAGCCGTGTTCTGATGCTTGGGGGCAGAAAGCAGGAGGGATCTTGCTGGTCCTTTGAAATGAGGGATAAATGTATTTAAAGAAGAGAGATTTAAAACCTGAAAAACTGGTATACTTTGGGAGTAAGAGGTTTCAGCCAGGAAAGGTAAACCTCACTTAGTTTCTGAAACCTTGCCAAACTGTCCTTTGACAAACTCCATTTTCTGGGGAGCAGTGACTCCTGGGGAAGAACTGGGAATAGAGCATAGATGTCTATAGAGCAGAGCTCTTTTGGAAGGAACCTCAGGTGCTATCAGACTTTCTCTTTCAAAGTGCGGTCTGCGGACTACAGCATGCGGATACCATGAACACTTGTTAGAAAGTGTTTTCAGATCTGCATTTTCAGATCCCTGGGTGATTTGTACACACATTACAGTTTGAGAAGCACTGGTGCAAACTCCCTCTATAAATAATAAAATAATAAACATTTTTTAAACAACCTGTTCTTTCTGCCAGGCACTATGCCCAGAAATGCTGCCCAAGGCTTTAAGTCATGCCCAATCCAGTTTTACGCTTATCACTGTGTCATTATATACAAAGAAGAATGTAAAAGAGATAGTGACCCTTGTAAATAGGACCATCGGTTCATTTATTTGGGAATCTTATGGGGTGATGATATAATTTCTAATAGACTTTTAAAGCTTTTTAAATATTTTTTAAAGTTCTACAGCTTAGGAAGTTTCTTTAAGATTTCAGAATTGAAGTCACATTCTTCTTTTTTCTTTTTAGCTCACAAGTATATCATTCGAATAAGTACAAGTATTCTTGATCTCAGAGATAAGTTCAATGAATCTCTTCAAGTGAATACTACTGCTCTCATCCCAAAGGAAGCCAACTCTGAGGAAGTCTTTTTGTTTAAACCAGAAAACATTACTTTTGAAAATGGCACAGATCTTTTCATTGCTATTCAGGCTGTTGATAAGGTCGATCTAAAATCAGAAATATCCAACATTGCACGAGTATCTTTGTTTATTCCTCCACAGACTCCGCCAGAGACACCTAGTCCTGATGAAACATCTGCTCCTTGTCCTAATATTAGTATCAACAGCACCATTCCTGGCATTCACATTTTAAAAATTATGTGGAAGTGGATAGGAGAACTGCAGCTGTCAATAGGCTAGGGCTGAATTTTTGTGAGATAAATAAAATAAATCATTCATCCTTTTTTTTTTTTTTTTTTGATTATAAAATGTTCTAAAATGTATTTTAGATTTCCTGTAGGGGGCGATATATTAAATGTATTTCCTGTAGGGGGCGATATACTAAATGTATTTTAGATTTCCTGTAGGGGGCGATAAAATAAAATGCTAAACAACTGGGTATATATGCATAAAAACTATCCATTCAAATCCAAAAATTTAATAATCATTGAGTCTTTTATTAATGAATTTGAATACTAGAAAGAAACAGGGCTTGCATCGATAAATGGAAGAATGTTTTTATTTGTTTTAAGGAGCTTTGCCCCTTAAAAAAAACATGCAATTGCGTAAATCTAACAGAGTTGCTAAAAGTTGTTTGGTTTCTTTTGGTGAAGGAAAGACCAAACTAAATTATTTAAATATAAAAGTCATGACTTGTTATATAGGGGTTTTGGACCAGCATCACCAGGAACATGTCTTATTTTCTCTAAATTTGAGCAATGATGGTGCATTTAAGGAAGTGATGGCATTGAAGAAAGAAAGAACAGTATAATGAAAGTTCTCTAGGCACAAAAATGAATGTTATGTGCATGAAATTACAAGAGTTAGCAATGCTTTAAGCCATGGCAGTGGGGATAAGGTGGGAAAGGTAGCTTCAGGCCAGGTGTGAAGGGAAAGTGATTGAGAGAAAAATATTTATTGTGTACTTCGTCCAAGGGCCCAACTAATGCCTTATATGCATTACTTTACTTAATGTAATTCAGTTCTTTCAACAAATGTACACCAGCTGTTTATTATTTTCTGGGCCAATGCTAGGTTCTAAGGATAGAAAGATAAGTAAGCATTGGCCTTTTTTCTGTACACTAAAGAGAGCATTTGAGGATTTATTTTTGAAGTCAGGAGGCAGAAATGCTCAGAGAGATGCTTGAGAAGGGGGTCTTGGAGAACCACATGAAGGCCCTAATAAGCGTGAGAAAGGCCGGTAGCATGACAGATGAAAGGGGAAGGAGAAGAGGAAAAAGGGCTGCAAGTGTAGGCCTAGCAGTATGGCAGTCCTCGTGAAGGACTAGTCACAGATTCCAGTGCCTGCAGGAGTAGATATTCCTGTGAAAATTGTTTCGAGTTCTCAGTTATTAGCACAATGAGTTCAAGAAGTAGGTGGCTTTCTTTATGATTGAAAACAAAATATCTAGCATATCGTTTTTGTGTCACCCCAAATTTCTTTATGTGTAGACCTTTCTTATTTCAAAACCAGATTTGAGGCATCTTAGTGATACATGCAATAAACATAAAAATAAAGAAATAAAATATATAATAAAAACTAGAAGAAGTGGTCAGCTATAAACCTATAAAGAATGCATGGGGGAAAAAAAATAAAGGAAAAATCACCACATCAAATGCCTAATACAATGTTCTGTACAATTGCTATAGCCAAATCACATATTTCACTTTGTGGCAAGTAGGTAGGACAAATGAGGAGTATATAGTAACAAGATTAACAGAGTCTATAGTGAAAAGCAAGCCAGAAGCAGCTCAGGAGAAGCATGGCTTTTCCTAGTCATGAGACCCAGGAGAAGTTTTATCTATGGATCCTCAGTTTATTAGGGCACTGTGATGTTAAGGGGCTGCAGCAGCATCCTTACAGTAATCATAACAACAAGTTTAATATAGTGCTAATTACATCCTTCACAGTAAGCCAAAGGAGCAACACCACAGCATCGTTCAGGAAAGGCAATTATACAGGGACCCCAAAAATGCGGGCCTAGCAATTAGCTCTTGAGCTTGCCCCAGAGGTAAAATTTGGAGTGAATGGGTTGCGTGTCCTTCAGGCTGTTTCCTAGGACCCATGTCTCTTACATACAAATTTGTTATAAAAACTGAACAGTAGAGAGTTCCAAGACTATGAAGACCCTGATGTTCCCAAAGTCAGTACTGTTTATTGAGGGCACAACCAGTTGCTTTGCCAGCCAAATGGTCACAGGGTTGTTGGGGGTGCATTGCAATATATTCAAGCTTGTGTACAAGGCATTTGAGGTTGGGGGCATGGAAAAATACTGAGGCACTGTGTGTATGATATTTGTGCATGGGAATGTAACTCCTTGACCCTCAAAACAGGACAAGGAATGGAGTGTGTCATAAGAAACGCTGAAAACAGCCTCCCGAGAATGCAGTTGGGGAGCTTTTACAAGGCCATAGATGCCTCACGACCCAACCTCAAAAGGCCATCTAGTGGATGTTTGTAGTTTAACAAGCCCTTTCAATAAATACTTGGCAGATAGATTCTGGGGTGACACTCTCTCTCAGAAGAGTGGTCCCCGCTCCACTCAGCTGGAATCGTCTGATAACTCATTCTTGGTGTTCACTGCAAGCTATAGGCTCTGCAAGGGTCAGTTTGGAGTCCTCTTCTGAATGTTACAAAACCAAACCAAGCACATACCTGATGAGAAGGCCACTTACCTGCCCCATGTGACAAATGAGTCTGAGGTCCCAACTTCATAGAACATGGTTGCCATGGGTTTCGCCTGGAAAATTTCCAATAAGTCACTCACTGAGATTTTAATTTCCCATTTAGGTTAACTTAGAGAAATGTAGCATGGGATATGGTAGTAACCTGCAGAGAGGCCTACCATGTGACTTCGGAGAAGAGATAAATGTCATCATGTAGATAAGATAGAAAATAGAGAACAACAAAGAAAAAGCATTCTTATGTACTCTGGGTTATAGGAAAGTTTATTGCAAAATGGATCTGCATTGTCAAAGGAGATAAAATAAGCCAAATTTTTGCCTTATGCCATCATTGACTCACAATGGCCTTAGTTTCTTTAGTTTCTGATAAGCCAATTGAGTGAGTGAGTAAATCTGGTAAATCTGTCCCAGACATTGGTACTTCGCTTGATATCCAAGTATCCAGCATCAAAAGAGGGTAGGGAGAAATATTCTCCAAGCTCCCCTTTGCAACTTCCAAGCTAGGCTGTTACCCCTATGATCTAATGTGGTTTGTTTAAAGCCTCCATCCTATGTCATTGATCTATGCTGTTTTTTATCCCTTCTCTTCACTGTTATCTACCATCCTCACCCAAGCTAGACACAACACTCTTCTCCCTTCACCTCTTAAAATCACTCTGAGTGGGATCAGAATCTATATGAATGAGTCAATTAATATCTCAGCCTCAAAAGTCCTTGATTGTCACCCCACCTCCACTAAAATTTTTGAATAATAAAACTGTCTCTTTATAAGTGAAAAATTCGAATATTGGCAATTCCATGTGGTTTGACCAAGTACAGCTAAGGCCACATTTTGACCTAGTAATGACCTGAAACAACTCCACCTCTGAAATCTTAAAATCCAGTATCCTATTCTGGCCACAACCTCCTAACCCTCCATGCTGTTCACTTCCTACTCCACTGAACTGATATTGTAATTTCATGATGACTGTCATCACTTGATTGCTTCTTTCCACCTGGTCCATTATCTTTTTCTTTATATGGCCCCTATATGCCTTGGGGTGTCACTTCAAGTCCTCCTTTGACAATTCCTTCAACTCCCACATCTACTTACCCTCTTAACACACCTGCCCTGATATCCTCTAGCTTTGCATTTAGCATATTGTCTGTGTGCTTGAGACATTCATTTATCTGTTCAGCAAATATTTTTAAAGTACCCACATTGTATTCCAAGTTCCATGTTAGACATTAAGATTACAATGGGTAATAAGCTATATGGTTTCTGCCAACTAAAGTACAATGAAGACAACAGACACTTAACAATGCTCAGATCTATAAGGAACTTAAATTTACAAGAGAAAAACAAACAACCCCTTTAAAAAGTGGGCAAAGAACATAAACAGACACTTCTCAAAAGAAGACATACATGCAGCCAATAAGCATATGAAAAAATGCCCAACATCACTAATTATTAGAGAAACATAAATCAAAACCACAATGAGATACCACCTCACACCAATCAGAATGGCTATTTTTAAAAAGTCAAAAAATAACAGATGCTGGCAAGGTTGCAGAGAAAAGGGGGACACTTATACACTGTTGGTGGGAGTGTAAATTAGTTCAACCATTGTGGAAAGCAGTATGGTGATTCCTCAAAGAGCTGAAAGCAGAACTACATTCGACCCAGCAAACCCATTACTGGGTATATACCCAGAGAAACATAAATCATTCTACCATAAAGACACACACATGTGAATGTTAACTCCACCACTATTCATAATAGCAAAGACATGGAATCCATCTAAATTCCCATCAATGATAGACTAGATAAAGAAAATGTGGTGCATATACACCATGGAATACTATGGAGCCATTAAAAAAAGAACAATATCTTGTCTTTTGTGGGAACATGGAGGGAGCTGGAGGCTATTATCCTTAGCAAACTAATGCAGGAACAGAAAACCAAATACCACATGTTCTCAATTATAAGTGGGAGCTAAATGATGAGAACTCGTGAACATAAAGAAGAGAACTACAGACACTGGGGTCTACTTGAGGATGGAGGGTGAGAGGAGGGAGAGGAGAAGGAAAAATAACTATTGTCCTCTGGTCTTTATACCTGGGTGATGAAATAATCTGTACAACAAACCCTCATGACACAAGTTTACCTATGTAACAAACCTTGACATGTACCCCCAAACCTAAAATAAAAGTTAAAAACAAACAAACAAAGCAATGCACAGTATGTAGGGTCTATTTCAGGGGAAGCACATATTATAGGAACTCATGCTACATATACCTAATCCACATGTGGTATCTGCCAGAGAAAGTGATCCTTTTACTTTAATGGTGTCTGGGTATATGTATAAAATAAGAAGAGAAAAGCAAGCGAAAGAAATGAAGCAAAATAACCCTAATCAAACCTCTGTTTCTCCAAATATTACTACATCTTGGAATTAGTCATACGGGGCAAAATCTACTTCCAGGTATACTCTGGAATTCCTCTAGGGATCAAATTCTTTTCTAATTAACTTTTTGTTGGATATTGGCAAGTTATAATTATATATATTTTATGAGGTACAAAATGATTCTGATACACACACACACACACACAAAAAATATGGAATGATGGAACCCAATTAATTAAGAAATCCATCACCTTAAGAAATCCATCACCTTAAATTCTTATCATTTATTCCTTCTGTCTGGCTGAAACATTATATACTTTGACCAACATCTCCCCATTCCCCTAACTCTCCAGCCTCTGTTAATCCCCATTCTACTCTCTGTTTCTATGTGTTCAACTTTTTTGGCTTCCACATATAGATGAGAACATAAGGCATTTGTCTTTTGTGCCTGGCTTATTTCACTTAGAATAATGGCCTTCTGGTTCATCCATGTTGTCACAACATAACCTCTTTTTTTGAGGCTGAATAGTATTCCACTGTGTGAATATATAGATATGTGGTGTACATATATATGTATATATATATATACAGCTGTACATGTATGCATATACAGATACACATACATTCATCCAAACAGATGAATGGATAAAGAAAATGTTCTATATATGGATGGACACTTAGATTGATTCCACAACTTGGCTATTGTGACTGATGCTGTAATGAACATGGAAGTACAAATATTTCTTCAACATAGTGATTTTAAAACTTTTGAATATGTACCCAGAAGAGGAATTTGTGGGTTATATGGCAATTTAGTCTTTTAAGAGACTTCGATACTGTTTTCCATAATTGCTGTCTTAGCTTACATTTCTATCAACGGTATACTAGGTTCCCCATTTTCTACATCCTTGCCAACAACTGGTTTTTGTCTTTATTATAATTGCCATTCTGATAGGTATTAAGTGATATCTCATTGTGGTTTTAATTTGCATTTCCCCAGTGATGTTGACCAGTTTTTTCACGTATTATTGACTATTTGTATGTCCTCTGTGTTACTTCGGCCCATTTATTGAGTGACCCGAAAGACTGCCAGTTTTTAGTGGGGTCCAGAACAGAAGGCTTTGCAACAGGTCCAGGCTGCTGTGCAAGCTGCTCTGCCACTTGGGCCATATGACCAGCAAATTCAATGGTGCTTGAGGTGTCAGTGGCAGATAGGGATGCTGTTTGGAGCCTTTTGCAGGCCCCCATAGGTGAATCACAGCAGAGGCTTCTAGGATTTTGGAGCAAGGCCCTGCCATCTTCTGCAGATAACTACTCCTACTCTCCTTTTGAGAGACGGCTCTTGGCCTGTTACTGGGCTTTGGTGGAAACTGAATATTTGACTATGGGTCACGAAGTCACCATGCTCTCTGAACTGCCTATCATGAACTGGGTGCTTTCTGATCCATCTAGTTATAAAGTGGATCATGCACAGCAGCATTCCATCATCAAATGGAAGTGGTATATAATGTGATCTGGCTTGAGTAGGTCCTGAAGGCACAGGTAAGTTACATGAGGAAGTGGTTCAAATGCCCATGGTCTCCACTTCTGCCACCTTGTCTTCTCTCCTCCAGTCTGCACCAACGGCCTCATGGGGAGTTCCCTATGGTCAACTGACAGAGGAAGAGAAGACTAGGGCCTGGTTCACAGATGATTCTGCACAATATGCAGGCACTACCTGAAAGTGGACAGCTGCAGCATTACAGCCCCTTTCTAGGACATCCCTGAAAGATGGTGAAGGGAAATCTTCCCAGTAGGCAGAACTTCCAGCAGTTCACCTGGTTGTGCACTTTGCTTGAAATTAGAGATGGCCAGATGTGCAATTATATACTGATTCATGGGCTGGAGCCAATGGTTTGGCTGGATGGTCAGGGACTTGGAAGAAGCATGATTGGAAAATTGATGACAAAGAAATCTGGGGAAGAGGTTTGTGGATAGACCTCTCTGAGTGGTCAAAAACTGAAGATATTTGTATCCCATGTGAGTGCTCACCAATGGGTGACCTCAGCAGAGGAGGATTTTAATAATCAAGTGGACCAGGTGACCCATTCTGTAGACACCACTCAGCCTCTTTCCCCAGTCACCCCTGTCATCGTCCAGTGGACCCATGAACAAAGTGGCCATGGTGGCAAGGATGGAGGTTACTCATGGGCTCAGTAACATGGACTTCCATTCACCAAGAGTGACCTGCTATGGTCATTACTGAGTGCCCAATTTGCCAGCAGAAGACACCCACACTAAGCCCTCCATGTGTGAATGGCACCATTCTTTGGGGTGATCAGCCAGTTATCTGGTGGCAGATTGATTATATTGGACCTCTTCCATCATGGAAGGGGCAGAGGTTTGTCCTCACTGGATAGAATAAGTGTCTATCTGGAATAGACACTTACTCTGGATATGGGTTTGCCTATCCTACATGAACTGCTTCTGCCAAGACTACATCCATGGACTCACAGAATGCCTTATCCACCGTTGTTATATTCCACACAGCATTGCCTCTGACCAAGGTACTCATTTTATGGTCAAAGAAGTGTGGCAGTGGGCTCATGCTTATGGAATTCACTGGTCTTACCATGTTTCCCAACGTTCTGAAGCAGCTGGATTGAAAAAATGGTGGAAAGGCCTTTTGAAGTCAAAATTACAAAGCCAACTAGGTGATAATACTTTACAGGGCTGAGGCAAAGGTCTCCAGAAGGCCGTGTATGCTCTGAATCAGCGTCCAACATGTGGTACTGTTTCTCCCATAGCCAGGATTCACGGGTCCGGGAATCAAGGGGTGGAAGTGGAAGTCGCACCGCTCACCATCACCCCTAGTGATTTACTAGCAAAATTTTTGTTTCCTGTTCTCATGACATTACATTCTGCTGGCCTGGAGGTCTTAGTTCCAGAGGGAGGAATGCTGCCACCAGGAGACACAATGATTCAATTAAACTGGAAGTTAAGATTGCCACCTGGACACTTTGGGCTCCTCTACCTTTAAGTCAACAGGCTAAGAAGGGAGTTACAGTGTTGGCTGGGGTGATTGACCCAGACTATCAAGATGAAATCAGTCCACCACTCCACAACAGAGGTAAGGAAGAATATGTATGGAATACAGGAGATCCATTAGGGCTTCTCTTAGTATTACCGTGCCCTGAGATTAAGGTCAATGGGAAAGTACAACAGCCCAATCCAGGCAGGACTACAAATGGCCCAGGCCCTTCAGGAATGAAGAGTTGGGTCACTCCACTAGGGAAAAAACCATGCCTGCTGAGGTGCTTGCTGAAAGCAAATGGGATACAAAATGGGTAGTAGAACAAGGTAGTCATCGATATCAGCTACCACAACAGGACCAGCTGTAGAAACAAGGACTATAATTGTCATGAGTATTTCCTCCTTCTTTTGTTAAAAACATGTTTGTACATGTATACACTTACACCAAGAAAATATCTTCATTTTACTTCCTTTCTCCTTTATCATGTGACATAAGATTTATTGACTTCACATCAGCATTTAAGTATCATTAACTTTGTGTAACAGTATTTGGGTTGGGGATTGGTGCATTCCGGTTGTACGAAGGACAGTTGCATTATGTTAGGCATAATCATGACCTTATTATTATCTCTATTTGAAGATTATGTGTGATCTTAGGAGATGTGTATGGGTTCAAGTGGACAAGGGATGGTTAATACTGAGTGTCAACTTGATTCACTGGAGGATACAAAGTATTGATCCTGGGTGTGTCCTTGAGGGTGTTGCCAAAGGAGATTAACATTTGAGTCAGTGGGCTGGGAAAGGCAGACCCACCCTTAATCTGGGTGGGCACAATCTAATCAGCTGCCAGTGCAGCTAGAATACAAGCAGGCAGAAAAATGTGAAAAGTAAGACTGGCCTAGCCTCCCAGCCTATATCTTTCTCCCGTGCTGGATGCTTCCTGTCCTTGAACATCAAACTCAAAGTTCTTCAGTTTTGGAACTTGGACTGGCTCTCCTTGCTACTCAGCCTGGAGATGGCCTATTGTGGGACCTTGTGATTGTGTGAGTTAATACTTAATAAAATCCTCTTTATATATTCCATTAGCTCTGTCCCTCTAGAGAACCCTGACTAATACATCCTCTTTTGAGAAATGTCTATTTAGGCCCTTTGCTTGTCTTTTAATCAGGTCGTTTTCTTGTTATTGAGTTGTTTGAGTTCCTTCTACATTTTAGATATTCTCTCTTTATTAGATGTATGGCCTTGCAAATACTTCCTCCCATTTCACAGGTTGCCTATTCACTCTGTTATTTGTTTCCTTTGCTGTGCAGGAGCTTTTTCGTTTGATGTAATCCCATTTGTCTACTTTTGTTTTGTTGCCTGAGCTTTTGGAGTTGAATCCAAAAAAATCATTGCCCAGAACATAACAAATAAAAAGAAAATATAAGCACTATAATCTTTAAATTATACTTTAAAAATACACCTGACATATGGCTTCAATAGATTTTCATTGCCTCCAAGTAATTCTACACAGTTTCAGACTTTTAAAGAAATGCCAAAATCTTTCCCAAAAAAATGTGTTAGAGTAATTCATTAAACTAAGAAAGAGAAGACAAATCAACAAAGCAGTGTTCAAGGAGGCTTACAGTAAAATTTCACGTAGACAGTAACATTTAACAACCCAGGTAAGAACTAAATAATGAGGACAAGAAAGTTATTCAATTAAAAAGCCCAAGCAATGCATAGTTACTGTATTTGAGAAAAATCTATTTAACTGAGTTCCTGAGCCCACATGCCAAAAGGAAAACATGTTAAATGGGTCTTCCTAACCTATTTTAGCTGTTTCTAGAGATAAACCTTTTCCTAAATTTCAAAGAAGTTCAGAATTCTTAAGGGGGAGGGGAGACTAAAAAAGAGTGATGACCTGTACAATGGACAGCACAATTCAAACTCCAGAAGGCACATTCAGTTCATGTGTGATTCAGGCAGGCACAGGAATTCACTACTCCTACTCATGGGGCATGGAAGTGGGACCCCAGGCAGCACTTTAAGGATCCAGGCAACCAGTCTATGAAGAGAAAGGTATCCCTCCTCAGATACAATCTGAGGGTTGGAAAGCAAAATACTACCACCATCATCACACCAACTGAAGGGGGGAAGTGCAGGGGGAGGGAGAGGTGAACAAAACTCAGAGCCTTGACCGAGAAGAAAATGGTGTGATATTATTATCATTATCATTAATTATTGTATCTGATAATGATAACAGCTACCATTTCCTGGTTTTTTCTTTGCTTTGTTTTGTTTTACTGAGTGCCAGACACTAAGTGCTTCCCATATTCACATCTAGGCCTTCCACTAATATTTGAGTGTCCTGAGGCAAGAGGACAAATGTAGATCCAAATACCATGTGTCTAAATATGCAAACATTATAAATCAGGCCTACAAGGTGTTACAATGTGTTATCTCCTATCTTGACAAATATACCTTCATAATGATTTGGAAGGCGAGGTTCAAATTTAAAATTCTTGGAAACCTCTTAGTGTGATGGTGGGACATGACAACTCAGGAACAGATGGGCCATGGTTCACCCTCTTCCTATCTTTCTCCACCCCACAGTCCAAACCCCAACGGGCCTCATGCATATGGGTGTGGCCTCATCAGCTCATACACCACATCAATAGCCACCTTTTTCCATCTTTCCAACCTGAAAGTATACATACCTTTGTCACAATCTTCCCTAGGAAGAACTGGCCCTGGCACCCAAGTCAGTTGTGGCACACACAGACCATGGAAGGAGGATGAGTCATTTGTCAGGGAATTTCAGGTTGGGTATGTTATGCATGTTCCAGAAATGTGGGGCTCTGGGAGGACACACACTGGGTGTCACAACCCCTTGATCCTGTGGACTCTCCACTCCATCGAAAGAGGACAGGACATATTACATAATTTTGGGGAGCCAGTACCAAATGAAAATGCAGGACCAAGGCCTTATTCAAACATCAGGAAAAAAAGTGTTATTAAAGTTAGTAAAATATAAAGCTTTTTTCTTTCTTCCACAGTGCATCTCAGCTTGTCATGGTTTTTTTTTTTTTTTTTTTTTGTCATTTAATGTTCTACATAAAGAAAAATTATAACTCTAAAGTATTCATATGAATTTCACCATGCATCTACATTATGTGGTTCCAGTTTTAAACACAAATGTAAGAACTTTTAACTTGTATATTGAATACACAATTTGTATTTTGTAGCTTGTACATGCATACTTACTTTGTTTTGTCAAAACAATGAAAATACTGCATAAAACTGGCTCAAGTGTTTTTATTTCACTTAATATGTTCACATTCTACCAACACACTCTACCTTCAGCTGATTGATGAATAAGAAAAGACTGAAAGGAAAAGGAAATATGGGCTGCTTCATCTTCTTCCTTCTATGTCATCATTTTCAGCACAAGTAATTGGCAAATACAGGGAAGTAACACAAATAAGAAAGGATAGGTAGAATCGCATGGTCATTTATGTTTCTTAGAATGTCGTTGCTTTCTTTCTGTGTTTGAAGAAAGTTCTGATTTGAACTGAAAGTGTGGTCTCAAGATGTCAGGGCACCTGCTTACTCAGTCCTAGAAATGGCATGCTTATCTGGTACTTTGAGTCTCACTGACTTTCCATGCATTTTAGGTCTACCCGAATTCTTTGTACATTAGCCATCAGGAACCTGTATGCAAATGGCACAGTACAGAATGGCAAATACGCATATTACACCTATCTCCACTAGTTACACACATCCTCTATTGTCCCATCAGAGTTCCCTTATAAAACACAAATTCAAAGATAAAATTATTAAGAATTTTAAGACACCTGAAGCAGAGGAATAAACCAAGCACAGGACCCCTTGAGTGCAGGGCCATAAGTGACTACACATGACTCTCATGCCCTTGAAACTGGCCCTGGGCCCACTAAGGGGAAGAAATGTCTTATCAAAAGGCTGTGTAGATGGACAACTAAGACTGAAAGTTAAATGATTTGCCTGCAAACTCATTTGGTAAGTGACTTAAGCAGTATGTAAATCAGAGTTAGTCTGACTCTGGAAGCCAATCTCTTTCACCAGTTTATTATATTTCCTCTTGAAGGAAGCTTAGTTGCATGAACTGAGCCAACACTGTACAAGCCTCAGATGTTCAACAGCTTTAGTCCCTATAGCCAAGAAGCATTTTCAGGTTAATTCATTGGCAGGCTCACTCCAGAAACACAGTCGCAATTATATGAATGCTATTCACAAGACATTATTTGCTGGATGAAGAAAGAAGCGGAAAACTACTTTCCTTATAGCAGTAACAGAATACTTAGAATAATAACAAAATACTTATTATTACTTAGTAATAATACTAAGAATTGCTACTATTTACTAAGCACTTTCCATGTGTCAAGCACTACTCTAAGAGCTTCCCCTGTATTATCTCATTTTTCTTCACAGAAACCCTAGGTCAATTATATTATTATCTGTATTTACAAATCAGGAAGCTGAGGCAAAGAGTGATTCAACAAGTTGAGTAAGGTCATACGGCCAGTTAGTGACAAAGCACTGGGTTAGTTGAACCCAGACAGCTTTGCTACTTTGAACCCTCTCTATGCATGGATCCATCTCTGTGTTAGTGAACTCTATCTGTAGGCAGATAGAACTAAAGCAATTGACCCAGACAAGATAATCTGTAAATATTTCTAGAGTAATAGTACAAGTAACTTCAGGAACATTTTAGTTTATCTGATGAACATCTAACATTATTCATTTTTTTTCTTGCATTTTACTTTTCAGAAAATAATTTTTAATGCTTTCATTAAAGATCTAACATTTTGTTGTGTAGCCAAAGTCCCACATGCAGGAAATATTTTGTATTTAATTCAATGTCCTGTGTACCTTCCTTACCTATATTTCCAGGAACCAGGAAATCAGGGGAAATTTCTTTTTTTTTTTTTTTTTTTTTTTTTTTTTTTTTTTTTTTTTTTTTTTTGAGACGGAGTCTCACTGTGCCTCCCAGGCTGGAGTACAGTGGCGCGAGCTCGGCTCACTGCAAGCTCCGCCCCCCGGGTTCACGCCATTCTCCCGCCTCAGCCTCCCGAGTAGCTGGGACTACAGGCGCCCGCTACCGCGCCCGGCTAGGTTTTTGTATTTTTAGTAGAGACGGGGTTTCACCATGTTAGCCAGGATAGTCTCGATCTCCTGACCTCGTCATCTGCCCGTCTTGGCCTCCCAAAGTGCTGGGATTACAGGCTTGAGCCACCGCGCCCGGCCAATCAGGGGAAATTTCTATGGATTCGGGGAGGAACTGTTTCAAGGGACTATTCTCAACATAACTATTGACTTTGGAATTTTTATGACTGTGCGTCCATCAAATTTACTAACTTAAAGTATGTAGTTAATGGCCTAGCTTGCTTGCCTGTTTTGTTTTTCTGTTTTAACACCAGATAAGGCGTGTCAATCAAATTTGCTAATTTAACATAGTTGTCTAGTGAGTTGGACACTAGACATAGTTGTCTAGTGAGTTGGAGTTTTTTGTTTTGTTGTTCTGTTTTACTGCTGAATAGATTCTTAAATCAGGAGAACTGGCATCTTACTAATCTTTGTCACTGTGGGTTAGACGGTTTGAGAATCTAGTGAGACTTTGAATCAGAATCCCAAAAGTGGTTTTAGATGCTTTAAATTCTTACCACTTTTCTATCTTTTTTTTTTTTTTTTTTTAATAATAGAGACAGGGATCTTGCTATGTTGCCCCAGGCTGGTCTCAAACTCCTGGCCTCAAGTGATCCTCCCACCTCAGCTTCCCAAAATGCTGAGACTACAAGTGTAAGCCACCTTACCCAGCCCATTCTCTTAAAAGAAAAAAAAAATCACCACTTGAAATGATTTAAACCATTCACCAAAAAAAAAACTACTATAGAAAAAACATCTATCATATTATAATTTAATTCATCAACAATAAGTGACATAAACAATTCTGTGTAAAAAGTCAATATTCTTTGGAACTGTCCTTTAATCCTTTGGGAATCTGTTGTAATCAACCTTCGTTTTGACTAATAGCAAAGACACAATCTGATTTTTTAAAGCTCTGATATGCAGAGAAGATAAAGAGAATAGTTGATTCTTAAAAATGTTTTTGCTCCACTCAACCAAAGAACAAATTCTTTACCGTCAAAAAGCATTTTCTGGCCAGGCGCGGTGGCTCAAGCCTGTAATCCCAGCACTTTGGGAGGCCAAGACGGGCAGATGACGAGGTCAGGAGATCGAGACCATCCTGGCTAACATGGTGAAACCCCGTCTCTACTAAAAAAATACAAAAAAACTAGCCGGGCTTGGTGGCGGGTGCCTGTAGTCCCAGCTACTCAGGAGGCTGAGGCAGGAGAATGGCGTAAACCCGGGAGGTGGAGCTTGCAGTGAGTTGAGATCCGGCCACTGCACTCCAGCCTGGGCGACAGAGCAAGACTCCGTCTCAAAAAAAAAAAAGCATTTTCTAGACTTTACCTGGAATAAGCTAGCAAAAAGGATTGGTAAATTTAAGAAACTCCTTCCCTCCCTCCCTCCCTCCCTCCCTCCCTTCCTCCCTTACTCCCTCCCTTCCTCCCTCCCTTCCTCCCTTCCTTCCTTCCTCCCTTCCTCCCTGAGACGGAGTCTCAATATCATGTAGAGAAAACATAATTAGTGTGAGGCCCAAAGAGGAAATAAGTCACTGCTATAGAAATAGGTATTTCCAGGTGCCAGTATCTAGTCTCTGGGGTGAATTTGTTTAAAAAAAAAAAATAGGTAATTTATTATAGAAATGATGAGAGAGTAAAGTAAGTCTGAATGTCTATTTCTTTGCATATATGGCAAACTATTCCAGAGAAAAATAGCGAATATTTCTCTGTAAAATTTCCTCCAAAAGAAAATTCCAAAACTTTTCAAGATACTGTTGTATTCTATGTTTTAAACACAAGATAATCTTACAAACATTTCCTTGCAATACCTCTTGCTACAATTTAAAATCAGTACTAATTTTCCCAGTCTCAGAAAAAATAGAGAACTGTTGTTCCTGGTTAATGTGTTCTATGCCTCTTAAACTTGAGTGTGTACATGAAACACTTGGGAGCTAGTTAAAATGTAGATTTTGGTTCAGTAAGTTCAGGACCCCAAGATTCTTTATGTCTAATAAGCTCCAGATGATGCTGGAGGACATCATTTTGCGTGAGACTGCCCCACTTCTCATACCTTTGGCTATCTGCCCCTTCCCTCCTTGCTATCACTGATTCACCCTAGGTGGGCACCTGACTCAGAAGGCTTATCAGAGCTCTTCTCCAGGACTTATTCAACAGGAGCCAGTGAAGGAGATCAATGTCTCTGACAGAAAAACTACGTGTTGTAAGGCTCGGGGCTCCTCTCTGTCCATTTTTCCTGCTGAAAGAGGGAAGCTGGTATAAGAGGTGAGGCCTATAGACCAAGAGATGGTCAGAACGCTGGCTACATTCATATCCCCAGTTTTCCCGGTTCCCTTTGAACCTGAGCTCTAGGGGCAGCCTCACCTTTATGATGCTATTTGAGACATGCCCAATACTTTTTACATATACTGTACATTTAACTAACTTATTTGAGTTGGTTTTCTGTCACATGCAACCATCAGAGTGCTGCCTAAGTATAATACTCATACAGTACAATAAAATTTCAGAAAATAACTTGTTTATGTTATTTTCCCTTTCGAGCTAACTAAATCATTTAGTGTAACCTTTGTACACAGAACCTATTTCCTAAATTTTTGTTTCTTATCTCTTGGTCTGAGTCTAACACTGTCTAGCACCTGAGACATAGTATTTGTTGTCTGGGATACATCTACTCATGGAGAACAATCTGTACCACATGTCAGGCACTGTGCTGGAGGAGGGACCATGTGGTCCCTGTTTCCCAGTAGTTAACAATTTAGTAGGGGATATGGATAAAGCAACAAAGTAATGTAATGTGATGTAATATAATGTCATATAAATATAGGAGCATAAAGGAGACAGTATCATGGAGAGGGTGGTACCTCCTCAAAGTCTTGATGGATAAAGAAGGAAGAAAGAAATTCCAGCCAGAAAGATTCAAATAGGCAAAGGTACATAAATGAGAATTACAATGCTTTATGTAGAAAAGTGCAAATGTTTCATCCCAAAGCATGAAGAGGAGAGAATAAGAGGGTCAAAGGTACAGAGGCAATAGGGAAGTAGCCAACACAAATCAGGAAAGGCTTTGAATAACATGACAGCGATCTTGGACTTTTATCCTGTAGGCAATGGATAACGATTGTGAAAAGCAGCAACAGGTGTGGATCATATTTTTACTTAGACTGTGTTGCAGGACATATTGAGAGCAATCAAGTTAGAGACAAAGAGTTCTGTAAAACAGAGTTGGCAGTCTTTGAGCTAGTGAGCTATGGAGCAAAGTTATAATGAGGCAGAATAAAATATTTTAGAGTCAACTGTTTTTTTCTTTTTCATTACCTGTTACAAATATCCTAACTTTCATACATTTTCTTTTACACATAGGTAATTTTGGAATTGTTACATTATCGTTTAAAATATTTGTCTATGAACCTTATACTATTGCCTCATTTAAAAATCTATACTGAGAGTCTCTGCCTTACTAGAAGTGAGTTTAACTAATTCACAAAGGTTTATTATTATTTATTTATTTCTTGCATTTATTTCTTCATTTTACATATTTCCTTTGTGTTTCTTCTGTTTCCCTCCTTTCCTAACATCTATTGGATAGGTTGAGTTTTACTCTGCTGGTTTGAAAATTACACATTATGATTTTTAGTCTTCTGGTATTTTTCTCAACTTAAGATGTGTTCTTATCTTTAGTATTCATTGATTTATTTCCTACAGTAATAGAATTCTAAAGCTTGTCAGTAGCTCTATTTTTCTTATCCCCTTCATTTTCAACAGATATGCCCTAGTAAGCTCTTTTGTCTCTCTGGACTCCAACACCAACCTGACTCATGTTGGTGTTTTCTAAAGTTTAAACACTGATATACTTTTGTTGTTGTTATTCTTTACTTTAGACAAGAAATTTTACTAAATTATTTACTGATATTTATTTCCTGTATCTTATTTGCTTCTAACTGGATTATTTCCTCCAACAGTGCTTTTAACATGTGTGTTACAATAGCAAAGACTTGGAATCAACCCAAATGTCCATCAGTGACAGACTGGATTAAGAAAATGTGGCACATATACACCATGGAACACTATGCAGCCATAAAAAAGGATGAGTTTGTGTCCTTTGTAGGGACATGGATGCAGCTGGAAACCATCATTCTTAGCAAACTATCACAAGAACAGAAAACCAAACACCGCATGTTCTCACTCATAGGTGGGAACTGAACAATGAGATCACTTGGACTCAGGAAGCGGAACATCACACACCGGGGCCTATCATGGGGAGGGGGGAGGGGGGAGGGATTGCATTGGGAGTTATACCTGATGTAAATGACGAGTTGATGGGTGCAGCACACCAACATGGCACAAGTATACATATGTAACAAACCTGCACATTATGCACATGTACCCTATAACTTAAAGTATAATAATAATAAATAAATTTTAAAAAAAAAAAACATGTGTGTTAGGTGGTCTGAGTCTTAGTATCCACTTCATGCAAATATGTAAGTGATAATTAAAAATACTAGGTTTAATTTGTTTCTTTAAACACTTTGAAAATATATTCTACCACTTCTTGCACCTAGGGCTGCTGTTCAGAAGTCTGAGCTGGATGTGTAGTTGGTCATCATCAACATACAGAGGATAACTGAAGCCATGTGTGGGAGGGAGATCATCAACTGGAACACAAATGGGAGAATAGAAGGGAGCCAAGAATGAACTCTGAGAAAAGCTAACATTTAAGGAGGGGATACAAGAAGAGGCATTGTGAGCTAGACTGAGAAGGAATGGCCAGAGTTTTGCAAATGTAATCAGAAGTGCGTCATGAAAACCAAGAAAGGGGGCAGTTTCAACAAAGAGGGATGATCAGCAACAACCTCAAATATTACAGAAATATCTAGCAATATAAGTATTTCAAATTGTTTTTCGCATGTAACGATATGTCCAAGTTACTGCATTTTCTTTAAGATGAGAAAGGTTTGTATCATTTTTCTATGTTGGTGGGGGTGGGCAGGGGGAGGAGTAGGAAACCAGTAGAGAAGAGGACATAAAAAAGAGAGGAGACAAATAGTACATCAAGAAAGTACTGAAAGAGAATGGAGGATAAAGAGCACAAGTGCACAGAGATTACCCTTTACAAAGGTAATGATAAGTGTTCTATGATGATTAAGGAAAGAAATAGTCATGAAGGCAAGCATTTGAGGGAGTTCATGTCTAGGAGCTTCTATATTCTTTGTGAAGTAGGAATCAAGGCCTTTTGCTGATAGATAGGGAGTGAGGTGAGTTAATAGTGCCAGTAGTATTGGAACTACTAATGATACCAGTAAATAGCACCAGTAGCACTGGTCTACTCGTACTTGTCGTATGAGATATCGCTTCTAATTAGACCAAAGAACAAAAACATTTGCCTAGAGTAAATAATTAGATTTCCCCCATTGATTCCCCAGAATCAAAAACCAAAAATAAACCTAAGAGAAAGTGTTGCTTCTACGTCCTTAAAAAGTTGTGAAAAGGAACCATAGTGCTTTAATTGCATGTTTAAGAATCTATTACATTTTCCTTTTAATGTTATGAGGTGGAAGTTGTCTGACGAGTCTCTGGTTCTTTGGGGAAAATTTTGGTTCCAACCAAGATTTTTGTAATTCTAAGCTCTATAATTAAGGCAAAGACTCAGTTAACAAAATTTTACAAAGTTAAAGAATGATCAGGGAGCAAAATTTTGGTCTCTGTATAGTTTCCTACGGTTGCTATAACGAAGGCCACAAACATGGCAGAATTTTATTGTCTCATAGTTCTGGAAACTAGGAGTTCAAGATTAAGGTGTTGGCAGGTTGAATCCTTCTGAGTTTTTGAGGGCTGTGAGACAGAATTCGTTCCATTCCTTTCTCCCCCTAGCTTCTGGTAGTTTGCTGGCAATCTGTGGCATTCTTTGACTTATAGACACATCACCTGATCCCTTGCCTTCATGTCTACATGGTGTCGTCCCTATTTGAGGGTCTGTGTCTAAATTTCTCCATTTTATAAGTACACTAGTTATATTGAAATAGGAGCTTCACCAGTATAATCTCTTAATTAATTACATCCTTAATGGCCTTATTTTCAAATAAAGTTATATTCTGAAGTACTAGGGGTCCAGACTTCAACATAGGAATTTTTGGGGTAACAAGATTTAACCCATAATAGCCCTTTTCCAAACTTCCAAAACTCTTTCCAAAGAGCCCCTTTCAAAACTTTTCAGGTCATGAAAGTGACTCAGGGTATTTCAAACTCTCAGTCTATGATTATTACTTTTGTTTCTGTTTTTATTTTTATTTTTTCCCAGGTTTTCTGCTTATGAGAAGAAAAGCAAAAGTGAAAAGGAGGAAGCCATTTATGTAACAACCTAGGAGGAAGGTGCTGGCGCCTAAAGAAACAGATGTGAGAGGAATTCTGGTCTATATAAGAAGTCTGACTGCCATTTAAAAATTCAGGATTTTAAAAAATAATTTTGTTTAAACACGAGTGTTAAAAATACCAGCTAATCAATAATTGAAAAGAATTAAGAATTAGTGAATGCCATAAACTATGCATCTGACAAAGGTCTAATACCCAGAATTTATAAGGAACTTAAACAATTCAACAAGCAAAAAACAACCCCATTAAAAAGTGGGCAATCACGCCTGTAATCCCAGCACTTTGGGAGGACAAGGCAAGTAGATCACGAGGTCAGGAGTTCAAGACCAGCTGACCAACATGGTGAAACCCATCTCTAGTAGAAATACAAAAATCAGTTGGGCATGGTGGCACACACCTGGAATCCCAGCTACTCAGGAGACTGAGGCAAGAGAATCGCTTGAACCCGGGAGGCAGAGGTTGCAGTGAGCCGAGATCGTGCCACTGCACTCCAGCCTGGAGTCAACAGAATGAGACACCATCTCAAAAAAAAAGAAAAAAAAAAGTGGGCAAAAGACATGAACAGATGCTTCTCAAAAGAAAACATATAAGTAGCCAACAAACATATGAAAAAAATGCTCAGCATCACCAGTAGTCAGAAAAACGCAAATCAAAACCACAATGAGATACCATCACACACCAGTCTGAATGACTATTATTAAAAAGTCAAAAAACAATAGATGTTGGCAAGGCTGCAGAGAAAACGGAACACTTATATATTGTCAGTAGAAAAGTAGATTTGTTCAGCCACTGCAGAAAGCAATTTGGAAATTCCTCGAGGAACTAAAAATAGAATTATCATTCAATCCAGCAACCCCATTAGTGGGTATATACCAAAAGGAAA
Organism: Theropithecus gelada; assembly: GCF_003255815.1. NCBI lineage: Eukaryota > Metazoa > Chordata > Mammalia > Primates > Cercopithecidae > Theropithecus > Theropithecus gelada. Next base: position 114,397,524 of record NC_037668.1, read on the forward strand.
GAAATGGTTCTACCAAAAGGACACATGCACTCGTAAGTTCATCATCACGCTATTCACAATAGCAAAGACATGGAATCAACCCAGGTGACCATCAATGGTAGATCAAATAAAGAAAATTTGGAATAGCCATAAAAAGGAACAAAATCACGTCCTTTGCAGAAATATGGATGGGTCTGGAGGCCATAATCGTAAGCAAATTAATGCAGGAACAGAAAACCAAACACCATATATTCTCCCTTGTAAGTGTGAGCTGAACATTGAGCACACATGGATATAAACATGGGAACAACAGACACTAGGGAGGAAGAGAGGGGTGCATGAGTTTAAAACTACCTATTGTGTACTATGCCCACGACCTGGGTGATGGGATCATTCCTACCCCAAAACTCAGCATCATGCAATATACCCATGTAGCAAATGTGCACATGTATCCCTGAATCTAAAGTAAAAGTCAAAATTATTTTTTTAAAATTAGTGAATGTAATCCTGATAAAATTAATAGAATTTTAGAGTTGAAAAGAATCTTAGGAATTACCTATTCTAATATCTTAATTTGCTACATCATATTATAGAAAGTCAGAGAGATGGCAAAGTTAGACCCAGAAACCATTTCTCCAGATTTCTAATACAGTGGTTCTTCCTCTGTCTCTTATGATACCCAGTGTGTTCTACATGACAATAAATCAATCAGTAAATACCTGCTAAAAATCCTTAATTATGAAAGAAGGCAAAATATAAGGCATGATTGGTACTTCAAAGAAGCTTACAATTTTGTTAGAGAAATAAGACATGTACACTACATAAAGATGATAGTAGGTAATTTTAGGTTATTGTCTTTCTGGATGAGAACTGCCTCCTGCATCCAGATCTCTATGACTTTAGAACTTTTTCGCCATAAGGTCCCCATATTCTGGCCACAGGTGATTGGTTTAGAGACTGGTATGTGACCCATGATGGGCCAATTATAGTATCTCATTCCCCTCCCACTCTGGTAATTGACCAAGGGATGGGTACCTAATCCAAGTCAGGCCAATCAAAGTATTCGCCTAAGAAACTGAATGAATCCATTCTTTTCCAGTGAGAGAAGCTTTAACGCATAAAACTCAGTTTCTGTTCTTGGCTCTGTTTCTTGTCATATGGACAAGGTCAGCCTTCATAAGAGAGAATGGAAGTGACTAAAGAAAGTAGAAACAAAGGAGAGAGAGAAATGGGTAAGTTCCTGGTTTCGACTGCTCTTGAAATTAGCTGTACCTTGACCTTCCCACACTTCCTTGTTCAATCTTTACTGGGATCTAATAAGTATTTACCACATGTTAAGCACTATTCTAAGCATTTCACAATAAGAATCCATTTAATCCTCACAACAATCCTATGAGCTAAGAATCATTACTACCCCCATTTTACAGAAACTAAAGCACAGATTTAGTAACTTGCTTAAGATCACACTTCTGGTAAAAGTAATCAAGCCAGGATTCAAATTCAGGCAATGTGTTCCAGAAACTGCTTTTTCAACCAGAATTTCATATATATTTCTGCATTTTTATACATTGCATTACACTAAGTTGCAGTCATTTGTCTCCATGTCTGTCTTCTGTGACCTCATTTGTCTCCATGCTAATCTGTGACCTCACTAAAGTCAAGGGCTATATTTAACTTCTTTTTGTATCTTTAAGGCCTGCTACAGTGCCTGGTTAATAGTCAGCAGGGCACTGAGCAAATGCTTGTTGGACTATTGGTAACCCTGGAAAACTGAGGTTACCAATACCTGACACCAACCTACCTAATAAAGCTACCTAATAAAGACAATAACACGGTGGTAAGTGTTTAACTCATTAACTTAAACGTGAGATAACAGAAAATGTTAAACCTTCATCCTCTTAAGTTTCTAAATTTTTCCTTATGGCAAAATATATGTAAAATAAAATTTACCGTTTTAACCATTTTTAAGTACACAACTTAGTGGCACTAAATACATTCACGCTTTTGTGCAACCATCACTCTCATCCATCTGTAGAACATTTTCATCTTCCCAAACTGAAACTCTACCCATTAAAAATAATTTCCCATTCCTGCCTCTCCCCAGTTCCTGGCAACCACCATTCTACTTTGTGTCTCTATGAATCTGACTCCTATGGGTTCCTCATAAAAATTGACTCATACAGTATTTGTGTCCTTTTGTGACTGGCTTGTTCCACATAGCATAATGTCTTCAAGGTTCATCCATGTTGTAGCATGTGTGAAAATTTCCTTCCTTTTTAAGGCTGAATAATATTCAATTGTGTCGAGACCAGCTCAGTCAGGGAAACCCTAACCCAGTGGTGCTAGAGGAATTAAAGACACACACACAGAAATACAGAGGTGTGAAGTGGGAAATCAGGGGTCTCAGCCTTCAGAGCTGAGAGCCCCGAACAGAGATTTACCCACATACTTATTAACAGCAAGTCAGTCATTAGCATTGTTTCTATAGACATTAAATTAACTAAAAGTATCCCTTATGGGAAACGAAGGGATGGGCCAAATTAAAGGAATAGGTTGGGCTAGTTAACTGTAGCAGGAGCATGTCCTTAAGGCCCGGATCGCTCATGCTATTTTTGTGGCTTAAGAATGCCTTTAAGCGGTTTTCCACCCTGGGTGGGCCAGGTGTTCCTTGCCTTCACTGCGGTAAACCCACAACCTTCCAGCGTGGGCGTTATGGCCATCATGAACATGTCACAGTGCTGCAGAGATTTTGTTTATGGCCGGTTTTGGGGCCAGCTTATGGTCACATTTTGGGGGGTTTGTTCCCAACACAATTGCACATGGATATCACATTTTTTTTAGTTCATTCATCCATCAGTGAACAATTTGGTTGTCAACTGTAAATAATGCTGCTATGAACATGGGTGTACAAATATATGTTCAAGTTCCTGTTTTCAATTCTTTTGGGTATATACCCAGAAGTGAAATCGCTGAATTATATGGTTATTCTGTGTTTAAATTTTTGAAGAATCACCATACTATTTTTCAAGATTGCTGCATCATTTTACATTCCCACCAGCAATGCAAGAGGGTCCCAATTTCTCCACATCCTTGCCAACACTCGTTATTTTATGTTTTTTGTTTTGTTGGTTTGATGATGATAGCTTCCTAGCAAGTGTGAAGCAGTGTCTCATTGTGAAGTTTCTCACATTTTTGACCAGTGTTTATCTTTCTGGCAACTCTGAATATTCTAAATTTCATACTACTCTTGAATCTTACACTGAAAGAAAACGTATTTGAAATCATAGAAATAAAGAACACTTCCCAAAGGATAGTATTCTTTCTATTTTATGCATACTGGTATGGAGGTGCTGAAATACTCTACGTTTTGTGCTTAATATACAAAATTCACACTTTTTTCCTAGTTAACCCTATGTTAGTCTTTGTCCTGTCTTTAATTGAGCAGTTCATTTAGACCCTATTTATCTTTATTCTGTTTAGATCAGCTTTACAATTTTTCAGTCATTCAAATTTTTTATCTAGTTATTCAGGTAAGAGTCATCAACAAGTGAATGAAGAAGCACGTTATTTATCAACTGCATATTCTAAAATCTAGGGGCAAATTTTAAAACATTTTATGCTCTTTATATTATATATTATTTATTTAAACATTATATATTATTACTTTATATTATTTATATTATTTTATATTATTACTTTATGAAGTATATTATTACTTTATGAAGTTTTCTCCCTTAAAAACATATTGTCTTAAATAACCGTCAAAAGAATTTACTTACAAAAAAAAACCACAGCAAACTTTTTATTGACAGGCACTTTGTCTAAAAGAAAATTAAAATTGATTTGCTCTGTGACAATCTTCTGAATAAAATATCTCAAAGTATACAGAAACATTAAATTTCTATCTAGAGGGAAAACCCATTATATAAACACTGTATTTCACTAAATAAGGAGTTCAATAATAATTTTCAACTTGCTTACTTTGAAGCACACATATGTAGAAAGAAGAAAAACAAGTAGCCCAACCAATAATTAGTTGGGCAAGTATTTAACTGAAAGAGGGACCTTTCCTTCCTATCATCCCTCCCCCAAGTGGCAAGAGAATTGTCTGAGCAGGTTTTACAAGAATAATTCAAAAGCTAAAATAGGATATGAATGGCACAGCAGACTCTGTACCAAGAATGAAGGGCATGCCTGGTAAAGAAATGCAAAGATGTGAATGCCTAGCAAAGAAAGTAGATCAGGCATGAAGGATTATGTGGGTGGCAGTGCTGCCACCATAAGCCTGTTTGACTGTAGCAGATGAATGATTTATAATAATGCATTTATATCCAAGTCAAACAAACAAAGGCATAGTCTGGCCATTACAGTCAATATGGTGAACATCAGTGCTTCTCAAAATTTATGGTGCATATGAATCATTGGAGAACCTGTTAAAATGCAGATTCTGATTCAGTAGGTCTGGGATAATGCCTGAAACTGCATTTCTAACAAGCTCCCAGCTGATGACAATGTAGCAATGCAGCTGGTCCACAGACCACACTTCTTTTTTTTTTACTTTTTTTTTTTTTTTTTTTTTGAGACAAAGTCTCGCTTTGTCACCCAGGCTGAAGTGCAGTGGTGCAATATCTTGGCTCATTGCAACCTATTTCTCCCAGGCTTAAGCTATTCTCTTGCCTTAGCCTCCCAAGTAGCCTGGGATTACAGGCATGAGCCACTGTGCCCAGACCATAGACCACACTTTTAATAGCATGACATACAGAATCAGGAGATACAGTGAATCAGATAGAAATTGAAATTTTCTGAGGCTCTTGGTGGTGTGTGCCTGTAATCCCAGCTATTCAGGAGCCTGAGGCAGGAGAATCGCTTGAACCTGGGAGGCAGAGATTGCAGTGAGCCGAGATCGTGCCACTGCAATCCAGCCTGGGCAACAGAGCAAGACTCCTCTCAAAAAAAAAAAAAAAAAAACATGCATTCTGATAAAAGAGCAGGCATTGTTGGGGCCACCACAATCCTCTATAGCTGCAGCAGCCATCTTATGATGAGTAAAAAGCCACCAATCCAAGGCTGGTGAAGAAATATAAAAGGAACCTGTGTCCTTATTGCCATCATTAAGCTACTATACTAGCCCTAGGCTGCCTTATAAAGAAAATCAATCCATATTTGGTTCAGCCACTATTAATCAGGTGTTACAACTGAAAACACTCCTAATAAATAGATATAGGCTAGAAGTACTAATGTGTCAAGTGTGGACAAACAAGCTAGCAGTACAGGGAGAGAAAGAAGCAGTGAAAGACCTGGGTAATCTGGCTGGGCGCAGAGGCTCACGCCTGTAATCCCAGCATTTTGGGAGGCCAAGGCAGGTAGATCATGAGGTCAAGAGATCAAGACCATCCTGGCCAACGTGGTGAAACTCCGTCTCTACTAAAAATACAAAAATTATTCAGGTGTGGTGGACAGGCCTGTAGTCCCAGCTACTCATGAGCCTGAGGCAGGGGAATTGCTTGAACCCAGGAGGCAGAGGTGGCAGTGAGCTGAGATCATGCCACTGCACTCCAGCCTGGGCAACACAGCAAGACTCCGTCTCAAAAAAAAAAAAAGACCTGGGTAATCCAAACTGAGATAAGCTACTGTGAATAAGCAAGAATCCACCATGGACTAGAAATCCCCAGCTTTTTATAGACTTCATTTTTTTTGAAGCAATTTTAGGTTCACAGCAAAATTGAGAAAAAGGTACAGAGATTTCCCATATATCCCAGTTTCCTACACATGCATAGCCTCCCCTGTTATCAACATCCCTACCAAATATAGTGATATATTTGTTATAATTGATAAACCTATATTGACACTACATATAGTTTACATTAGGGTTCACTCTTGGTGTTGTACATTCTATGTGTTTTCACAAATGTATAATGATGTGTCCACCATTATAGTATCATACAAAGTATAAATCTGTGCTTTGACTTTTTATCCTCACCCTCCCCCATTCAATCTCTAGCAATCACTCACCTTTTTACTATCTCCAAATTTGTGCCTCCAAATTATGCCAGAATGTCAAATAGTTGGAATTCTACAGTATGCAGCCTTTTCAAATTGGCTTCTTTCATTTAGTAATATTTATTTAAGATTCCTCCATGTCTTTTCATGGCTTTGTAACTCATTTCTTTTCAGTGGTAAATAATATTTCATTGTCTGGATGTACCACAGTTTAATTATCCACTCATCTACTGAAGGATATCTTGACTGCTTCCAAGTTTTGGCAATTATGAATAAAGCTGCTATAATAATCCATGTGCAGGTTTTTGTGTAGACATGTCTTCAACTTTTTGGATAGATAACAAGGAATAGAATTGCTGAATCATATAGTAAGAGTATGTTTAGCTTTGTAAGAAACTGTCTCCCAAAGTGGCTACGCCATTTTGTATTCCTGCCAATGAGAGTTCTTGTCGCTCCGGTATTGCTATCATTTGATCTTGTCGGTATTCAGAATTTTGGCCATTCAAATTGGTGAGCAGTGGTATTTCATTGTGGTTTTAATTTGCATTTCCCTGATGACCTATGATGTGGAGCATGTTTTCATATGCTTATTTTCCATCTGCATATCTTCTTTGGTGAGGTGTCTGTTAAGGTCCTTGGCCCATTTTTTAATTAGGTTGGTTTTCTTATTGTTGAATTTTCAGAATCCTTTGTATGTTTTGAATAACTGTCCTTTCTCAGATGTGTCTTCTGCAAATATTTTCTCCCAATCTCTGGCTTATCCTCTTATTCACTTGACATTGTATTTTGCAGAGCAGAAGTTTTAAATGTTGATAAAATCCAGCCTATCAATGATTTCCTTCATGAATTGTGCCTTTGTACTGTATTTAATAAGTCATCACCACATACAGGTCATTTAAGTTTTCTCCTATGTTATCTTCAAGGACTTTTATAGTTTTGCATTTCACATTTAGGTCTATGATCCATTTTGGGTTAACTTTTTTGTGAAGGGTGTAAGGTTTGTGACTAAATTCCTTTTTGTTTTGCATGTGGATGTCCAGTTGTTCTACCACCAAACTATCTTTACTTCATTGTATTTCCTTTGCTCCCTTGTCGTAAGTTATGATCAGTTGAGCATATTTGTTGGTCTATTTCTGGGCTGTCTATTCTGTGTCGTTGATCTATTTACCTATTCTTTTGCCAGTACCACACTGTCTGAATTACTATAGCTTTGTAGTAAGTCCTGAAGTCAGGTAGTGTCAATCATCCAATTCTGTTCTTCTCCTTCAATATTATATTAACTATTCTGGGTATTGGCTCTCCATATAAACATGAAAATTAGTTTGTTGATATCCACAGAATAACTTGCTTGGATTTAGATTGGGGTTGTATTGAATCTATAGATCAAGTTGGGAAGAACTGACATCTTGACAATATTGAATCTTCTTATCCATGAACATGAAATATCTTTCCATTGTAGTTCTTTGATATCTTTCATCAGAGTTTTGTAGCTTTCCATATACAGATCATAAAAATATTTTGTTAGACTATATTTATTTCTTCTTTTCAGTTCTAATGTAAATGATATTGTGTTTTTCATTTCAAATTCTTTTTGATCATTTGGTGTATAGGAAAGTGACTAACCTTTGTATATTAACTTTGGATCCTGCAACTTTACTATAATTATTTATTAGTTCCAGGATTTTTTTTGTCAACTTTTGCAAATTTTCTACATAGACACTCAAGTCATCTGTGAACAATGGCAATTTTATTTCTTGGTTCCCAATCTGTATATCTTTTATTTCTCCCTCCCGCACCCTTCCCCCACCCCCACATTTTTTTCTTATTGCATTAACTAGAATTATCAGTATGTTGTTGAGGAGTGGTGAGAGGGACACTTTTGCCTTGGTCTGATCTTGGAGGAAAAGCTCTGATTTCTCACCATTAAGGAAAATGTTAGCTGTAGGTTTTTTTGTAGATATTCTTCGTCAAGTTTAGGAAATGCTTCTCTATCCCTGGTTTACTGAGAATTTTTATCATGAATGGGTGTTTGGTTTGTCAAATGCTTTTTTTGAATCTATCGATATGATCATATGATTTTCCCATTTTACCCTATTGATGTGATGAATTAGATTAATTCATTTTCCAAAGTTGAATCAACCTTGAATAAAGGGATAAAAACCTAGGGTATATCCTATTTGGTCATGGTAGTAATTCTTTTTATACATTTTTTGATCCACTTTACTAATATTTTGTTGAGGACTTTTGCATGAGAGATATTGGTCTGTAGTTGTCTTATAATGTCTTTGTCTGGTATTGGTTTTAGAATAACATTTGCCTTATAGAATGAGTTGGAAAAGAACCCCTCCGCTTCTAGCCTCTGAAAGAGATTGTCAAGAATTGGTTTAATTTATTTCTTAAATGTTGGGTATAAATCACCAGTGAACCCATTTGGACTTGTTGCTTTCTGTAGGAAGTTATTATTATTGAGTCAATGTCTTTAACAGATACAGGCCTATTCCAATGGTCTATTTGTGCCTGTGTGAGTCTTGGCCGATTGTGACTTTCAAGGTCCATTTCATCTAGTTATCAAATTGTGGGCATAAAGCTCTTCCTAGTATTTCCTTATTAACCTTCTAATGTCCATGGGATTTGTAGTAATATCCTTTATTTCATTTCTTCTATCAACAATTTATGTCCTCTCTCTTTTTTCTTAGCCTGGCTAGAGACTTATCAGTTTTACTGTTCTTTTCAAAGAACCGGATTTTGGTTTCATTGATTTTCTCTATTAATGTCCTGTTTTAAATGTTATTGTTTTTTGTTCACTTATTTCTTTTCTTCTGCACAGTTTAAATTTTCCCTTTTTTTTTTTTTTTTTAGTTTCCTAAGGTTTTTTCTATCCTTTTACTTTTAATCTTATGTGTCTTTATATTTAGAGTGAGTTTCTTATAAACAAGAAGATGGATCTTGTTTTTGTAGATGGATCTTGTTTTTTGATTCACTCTGACAATCTGTGACTTTTAATTGGTTCATTTAGACTATTGATGTTCAAAGTGATTATTGATGAGTTGGATTACTGTCTACCATATTTGTTACTATTTTTCCATTTGTTTTCCTTGCTAGTTTTTTATTTGTTTTCCTTTGTTACTATTTTTGTCTTCCTCTCTTTTCCTGCCTTTGGTGGTTTTAACTAAGGATTTTATATCATCTATTTTCTCTTCTTTCTTAGCATTATTCATTATTATTCTTTTTACTTTTTTTAGTGGTTGCCCTAGAATTTGCAATATACACTTACAACTAACCCAACTCCATTTTCAAATAACACTACATCACTTCACAGGTAGTGTGAGTACCTTATAATACAAAATAATTCTAATTCATCTGCCCCATTTTTTGTATCATTGCTGTCATTCATTTCACCAAAATATAAGCACATATATATAAAAGAAAGACAGATGTTATATCTACATATGTAGATATATATAGCATACATCTATCTATAAATGAGATATATAATATATACCCATAGGCATACATAATCTAATATATTGTTACTATTACTTTTGAACAATTGAAAATAAGATAAATAGAAGCTTTTATCTGCACTTATTCCTCCTTCAGTGCTTTTCTTTTCTTTATGAAGATCTGAGTTTTTGACCTATATTATTTTCCTCTTCTCTAAAGAACTTTTTAAAACATATTTTGCAAGGCAGGACTGCTGGCAATAAATTTCCTTAATTTTTGTTTGAGAAACTCTTTATTACTCCCTCAATTTTGGGAGGTACAGAACTCTGGGTTGATGGTTTTCTTTTTTTTCCTCTCAACACTTTAAATATTTTATTTCACTCTCTTCTTGATTACGTGGCTTCTGAGGAAAGTCAAATGTAATTCATTGTTTCTCTACAGGCGAAATCCTCGTTGAGAATTGTTTCTAATCTTTAATTTTTTGTAGTTTAAAAATGATAAGCCTAAGTGTAATTTTTTGACATTCATCCCACTTGGTGTTCTCTGAGCTTCCTGGATCGGTACATTAATTTGGTAAAATTCTCAGTCTTTATTATGTTAAATATGACTTCTATTCCTTTCTCTCTTTCTTTTCCTTCTGGTATTCCCATCATGCCCATATTACACCTATTGCAGTTGTCCTACAATTCTTGGACATTCTTTTCTATTTTTTTTTTCAGTGTTTGTTCTCTTTGCTTTTCAGTTTTGGAGGTTGGTGTTGATATACCCACAACCTTAGAGATTGCTTCGTAAGTTGTGTCCAGTCTACTAGTAGGCACACCAAAGTATTCTTCATTTCTATTACAATATTTTTTTATCTCTAGCATTTTTTTTCATTCTTTCTTAGGATTTCCATCTCTCTGCTTACATTGCCCATCTGGTTTTGCATGCTAGTTCCTTTATCCATTAGTATATTAATCACTCTTGTTTAAAATTTCTGGTCTGATTCCAATATCCTTGCCACGTCTGGTGATTCCAATATCCCTGCCATGTCTGGTTCTGATCTCTCCTGTCTCTCTTCACATTGTTGTTATTTTGCTTTTTAGTATGCCTTGTATTTTTTTCTTGGTAGTTGAACATGATGTACTGAGTGAAAGGAACTGCCACAAGTAGACCTGTAAAAATGTGGTGGTAAGGTTGGGGGTGGAGGAAGAGGGAAAATGTCCTATCATCCTATGATTAGTCTTTCAGTGAGCCTATATACCTCTGGACTGGAAAGTGTTACAAATGTGTCTCAGGTGTTTCTCCCTCCTTAGATGGAACAGGATGGCTACACTTGGCTGGAGCTGGGTAGTTCCCTTCCTTCAAGTCAGTTAGGCTCTGAAGAAACCCCAGCAGGTTAGGCTCTGGTTAAATAGTTTTTCCTGAGAGCAGGCCTTGTTAAGAACAGAGTGCTCTGACATATCTTTAAATAGTTTTTCCCTCTCCTGCTACTGGAACCATCAAGTTTTTGTTTGTTTTGTTTTTTTCTAGTATTTACTATGAGAATCTGGTCAGGCTTCTGGAGGTAAAACTTACATAAATGTTGCACCTGATCTGCCCTGCACCTGTGGCTGGCTCACCCTGGAGTTTTTAACTCTCAGACTTGTCCACACTGAGCTTCCAGCAAGTAGTCAATTACAGTTCAGATTTCCTACCTTGGCACTGGTTCTCATGGTGGTTTCCACTCCTAAGTCTACACACCAGTAAGCTAAGACTTCCTGTATTTACCTGTGTGCTCCTATTTTGGGGGCAGCAGTTTGCCCTGTGTCTTCACCTCTCTTAGATATCCAAGAAGAGTTGTTGATTTTTTAGTGTGTTCAACATTTTACTTGTTAGAATGGAGTAGAAACTTCAAAGCTCCTTACCTGTGAAATGGGAAATGAGAAGTTGATCCCCAGCTTTTTCATAAATAATGTAGTATTTTTTTAATGTCAAAAGAATGTCAGGAATCTACTTCCCCAATTCACATATATAATAATAACAGCCTCTATTTGTTGAGCACTTACTATGTGTCACGCAGTGTTCTAAGTGTCATATATATATATGTATATGTATATATCTATATAAAAATACATATTTTTAAATTCTTCGTGTTAGAATTTTAATTAGAAGTAGAAATATAGGCCACTTTCTATCTCTGTGATTTTGACCTCTCTTTCAAACACAATTCTGGTATGTGTTCTTTCTTAATAAAATATAGAATAGAATAGTAAAATAAAATAAAAATAATAGAGTAAAATAAAATATTAAAATTCTACCAATTCTTTAAGACCTAGTTGAAATATCATTTTCTAACTCCATCACTAGCCCTGACTCACCCAGGGAATCTCCAGGGTCATGATTCCTTGTTCTTTCCTCCTACTATCATATAATTTTATTATGGCACTTATGAGATTGTATCATAGGTCTTCACTGGGACATTGCCTTCACGAGATTATGGATTCCTTAAGGGCAACAACTTTTTATTTTCTCAGCTTATAACAAAGGAAATATACCATAAACATTTAAGGAATTAGTCTCATCACTATATGACCTGCTAAATTTGTTTCTCCCAGACAAGATTTCTATTGCTTCCCAGTAACAAAAATTAAAGGCTTCTGCATTAGAAAAAAGAAAATTGTAAAATTTGTCAGAATCTGGTTTTTGCACTGGCATTTTAATCATTTGCTTTTAATATTCTTCCTCAAATAGAGGGGTTGACTGACCATAAGTTGGTCTCCTTACCAGGGAAAATGGTGTATCTTCAAGGAATGCGGCATAAGGATTATGAGTGTGACTTGGAGATGGACCAGAGTTTCGGTTTAGTTCTAACACCCATTGGCTGTGTGACTTTCAGCAAGTTATAAAAGCTGAGTTTTCTCATTTGTAAAATGAGAAATAGTGTCTGCTCGTGGGGTTGTTGTGAGGATTAAATAAGTTAATACATATAAACAATGTAACATAGTGCTTAGCATACATACAATAAGTGCTTAATAAATATTATTTGTTAAGACATGACACCCTATCTTAGGCTGGTTTTCCTGAAGCAGGTCCTGGGACAAGGATTTATGTACAAGTAATTCATCAAATAAGTTCTCAAGAAAGAAAGAAAAAAAAGTTACGGGAGGAAGGTGGACAACAGAAGAATCTAAGCAGGGATATGAGTACAGGCAAAGTCCCACGGGGGCAGCATCAAGTTGGTCCACAGGGGTCTCCAGTGTGTACATTACACCTCAGAACTGGTCCCAACCCAAAGTGAAGGAATTCAAATTTCATATTGCTGCACTGTCAGTCATCGGCTATGTACCACTTCAGAGGATGTAAAGTACCTTCTGGCTCTCTGTGTAAGTGGGTAAAATAGCTCTAGTAGTCTGAAGACTGTCCTCCAAAGAAAAGTTGCAGGTATGGGCCTTTGCAAGCAAAGGCACGTTATGCAGAAAGATGGAATACACAGGAACACTCAAAGAGATATGAGGGGATTTGGGCAGTGCACCATACTCCAAGGTATAATCAACCAGGCAAAACATAACTACCCATTGCATGGCATAATGACAAATACACACAGGTTCAAATCCCATCTCCTCCCTTTTCCTAGCTATACAAACTTTGACAATTTACTTAATATCTCTGGGTATCTATTTCACCTTTTGTAGAAAGGGGATAATACCTATCTCAAAGAGTGATTATGAAAATTAAATAAGTTCATGTAAAGTAACTATCAAAATATCTGAGAGTTATCAGGCAACTCTCAGAATATAGTTATCAGAATATCAGACATAGTTATATAGTTATCAGAATATTAGACATACTCAAATATGCTCTGTAAATATTAGTTCTCCCTAATCTTTATAGGATTTCTTATATATAAAAAAGAATGGATTGTAGACTACGAATTGAGGAATCTGTAAGTACTTTCTCCTGGCATAACATTCTTTGGACAAACTCTCTTCAAAGCAATTTTGTTCAAAGGCTATTTCTCCTTGTGACTTTTTCAATTCTTCTGATTATACAAAGATAAATATTTAAATTTAAGAACCATATGTTAGAATATTTCTGAGGCATCCGCTAAACTTACAGCTTCTAAGAAGAAAGAGGTGCCTTAAGCTCAGGGTATAGCTGGTGTACAAATAGCAGCAACAGAAGCAGCGGCTAGAGAGAGTAAGGAGAGGTTGGTGCAGTGCTGGTGAGCAGAAAGCCATGAGAAGAGATCACATGGGGCTAAAAGTCAAATGTCTCCAGTTTAAGTTTTGCCAGTAAGTCAGTTACCTTCCTTGGACATCAGTATTCTCATCTGTAACATCAGTGGTTGAATTAGATGGTCTCTAAGGTATTTTCCAGCATGAAAATTCTCTCATATGGATATTCAAAATCTCAGCTCTTAAATCCTGGATCTAGAAGATTTCCTGTTATGGTAAAAAGGGTATAAAAGTTCAGAGACGGGAAACAACAGGCTAGATTGCTCAGGGGAGTCTTCATAAAGAAGTAGAATGTAAGCTGGATAGAATTAGAAAAATGAGTATGGTCAAGGGGACAGTAGTGGAAAGTAAAAGTAATTTTCCACAAATTTTGACTAGAGAAAAAGATTTATCATAGGTAATATTGGGAGATAAAACTGGAAATGATAATTTGGAACTACATTATGATGAATTCTGAATAGCAAGTAAAGGATTGTGCCAACCTAAAGGTAATGATGAACTCTTGAAGAACTTGAGAAAGAAAAGTTAGTATTATACATTAGGTAATTTGATGTTGTGCAAGACTGGACTGGAAGATAGTGCTAAGAAATCTTTAAGAAGGCTGCCAAATTGTCCAGTTATGAGATGAAATGAGGGTTTTTACCATTTTGTTAATCTGTAGAGAGGTTAAACAGAGCACAGTCCTCTGTGGACTGGAATAATCTCCAACAGTTTATCTATACATAGAGAATCTGTAAATTTCCCTTTGTTCATGTAAGACTGTATTGCCCTTTATACATATCATCACCTCCCCCTGATAGGTTTGAATGTGCAAATTTAGGAGTAGGAGCAGGAAAGAGCTGAAGCACTACTTTGTAGAATAGACAGAAAGTATTTGGAGTTCCAGAAATTTAATAATCCTAGAAGGAAGGGGTAAAAAGCAGAGAATGAGGAAAGGTGAGAGGAAAACTGGACACTAAGTAGGAAGAAAGGCAGGCCAGTGAGAAATTCTTAATGGTGGGATTCCCAAGAATGTACAAAAATAGGTGACTTCACATTGTTTCCTGTTTAGTGTACTTAGTATATTAAAATGGCAAAAACAGGGCCAGGCATAGTCGCTCATCCCTGTAATCCCAGCACTTTGGAAGGCCAAGGCAGGTGGATCACTTGAGGTCAGGAGTTTGAGATCAGCCAGGCCAACATGGTGAAATCATATCTTTACTAAAAATACAAAAATTAGCCAGGTGTGGTGGCACACTCTTGTAATTCCAGCTACTTGGGAGGCTGGGGTAGGAGGATCGCTTGAACCCAGGAGGCATAGGTTGCTGTGAGCTGAGATCTTGCCAGTGCACTCCAGCCTAGACAACAGAGCAAGACTCTGTCTCAAAATAAATAAATAAATGAATAAATAAAATGGCAAAAACAAAACTGAAACACATCAAACCCTGCCATTTTCCTTTTCAGAGTTTGGAACTGATTTGGAAATAATCATAGGAGTCAGACAGATTATAAAAATATTCAGCACCATATATGCTGAAGCTAAATTAATAAGTATGGCTTGACCTCAAGTCACAAATGGGATTTCTAATGCTTCTTACCAAGTGTAGAGCTCATAGAGACACTCCCTGTTTCACAGATACCTGCATCTCACTAGGTACAAAGGGAATCCCAGCCTCACATAAGTTGGCACTAGGAATAGGGAAGAGAGACTGGTTTCTGGATCTGCCTCTAGAAGGCAAGACATGATCCTGAACCACATGTGCTTAGCACAAGGAATCCAGAGCACAAGGAATACACACACTACAGATAGAGAGATCCGAAAGGAAAGAGGAAGAAACTAAGCCTCACATAATAAATTCCAACTTATTTATATCTCAGGTTCTGTGTTAACAGTGAATAGTTTATAATAATTAAAATCCAATGTTGCCTTCCGAAAATTGTATAAGGATAAGTAACTCAGTTTTTGAGTTCAAAAAGAGGCTGTTTTCATTTTTTTAAATAAAACGTTTACAAATATTATTTATTCTGGAAATAAAAAATGAAATCATAGACCACATATCTACCTCAGTAAGAATTCAAATTTTCTCATAAAGAAAATGACTATTACTCTCTTAGCATGTAACTGACTCATGATTTAAAAGTCCAGTGACAGGAGACCTCTCTGTTACCATGGCAATCAGAAGTCCTGACTCTCTTGGGAGAATTCAGTGTTAATGGAGCTAGAGAGTAGAATGATGATTACCAGAGGGTGGGAACATGGGAGGATGAAGAGAGGTTGGTTAATGGGTACAAACACACAGTTAGGTAGAAGGAATAAGTTCTAATGTTCAGTAGCAGCATAGTAGGATTACTACAGTTAACAGTAATTTATTGTATATTTCAAAAGAGCTAGAGGCCGGGCACAATGGCTCACACTTGTAATCCCAGCACTGTGGGAAGCCAAGGCAGATGGATCATCTGAGGTCAGGAGTTCGAACCAGCATGGCCAACACAGTGAAACCCTGTCTTTACTAAATACAAAATTAGCTGGCATGGTGCATACCTGTAATCCCAGCTACTTGGGAGGCTGAGGCTACAAAAAAAAAAAAAAAAAGATTTAAAATGTTTCCAACACACACACACAAAAAATGATAAATATTTGAGGTGATGGATATTCTAATTACCCTGATGTGATCATCGTTATGCATGTACCAGAATATCACATGAAGCTCATAAATATGTACAATTACTATTTCACAATAAAAAAGAGAGAAAAACAAATATGGTGTTATTCTGACAGTAGTATCGTGCAAACACAAGTTTGTTATGTTGGATACATTTTTCTATTACACACTAAACAAATACGTAACAACTGATTTTTTTATAGTTCTTTTTTGACCCGGTAACAGACAAGGAAACTCATTCCTTTTGAGTGACTCAAGTGAGCCTGTTTGCCTGAGTTGAATTAAATCTAGGTTTGACTCACTTAGCACAGTCTTTTCTGATTTGTGACAAGCCTGCTTCTGCTGGAATGTCTACCTGAGGTTGATGGAGGCAGTGGCCCTTGTAGCTGGACCAGCTGACCTGGAAACTGTAATATGTAGACTAGTTATGGAAGGGGGTGTCTTTGAGGCCACCAGAGCAGCTTCTCACTTTCCTCTTTTAGAAGAGTATTAGAAACTCAACCAGGGGGATAGATGGAAAACAAGACAAGGATATACATTTATCTCCAATTTTGAGGTTCCTGCGACACCAGGAAAAATTAGGGAGAGACCGTTATAAATATTCACCTTTTTTCACCAGGCCACATGTGCCCATTGCCTGAAGGGAGTTTTTTCTAACTGCTTTGGCAAAGAGGAATTCTCTCCCTTCCAAATGTATAACTGAGAGTTTCCTGAGTTTTTTAAGGTTATAATAGCACCTCCTCAAAATAAACACTTCCCCAAACAATACAGGGGATCTAAGTCCACCAGGCTTCTTCAACATTTCAAAGGCCTTGGACAAGCTTCTGTTTAGGCATTGTGAAAAGCTGTTATTTTGGTTAAAATGATAATCATTCTTTATTCGTTTAGTCAACCAGTCAAAAACAATTTCCTGAGCCCAAGTTCTGTGGGATGGGAGCATACTTGGTTTTCTTGGAGCCACCAAAGCTGGAGTTCAGGGAGAAGCAGGGAGCAAGAGGAAGGGAGGGTCAGTGAGGGCAAGACTGCATAGGATGTATTTGTTAATACCCAGTCTATTCACTCCAGATAATCACAGCTTCCCAGAGCTGCCAGTGTGTAAGAGCTCCTTTCCTAATTCTATCAATGTACAATTATCCTGTAATATTCCTGAGAAAATGGAAGGAAGGTGTGGTGCGCTGTCCAAGAGAACAGTGTCTGAGCACATATGATAAAGCCTCTATCTTGAGGATGTTGCCAAGAATTCAACATCATATCCTTTTGTCTGAACTCTTAAAGACATTTTCTGCTATTGTTCAGTCCTTTTTGAGGGTTTCTGATGAGTCCTGGCATCTTTTGCTTTAAGATAAGACATTCTTAATTCAATAACATCTCCTAACCTAATCTTCTTTCTCCTTTTTATAGAAACTTATTACATTACTTGCCTAGTAAAACAGCATTGCCTTGTGATGGAGTGATTACATCCATGGGCTCTGGGATAAGAATGCTGGGTTCAGATCCTGACTTTACCAGTTACTAGCCGTGTGATATTCGCAAGTTACTTAAATCTGTGTGCCTCAGTTCCTCCACACATAAAATGAAGGTAATATGCATACTGGCCTTACAGAGTTGCAGTGAGGGTTAAGTGAGCCAATCTGTGCTCTGGTAAGAACTGAATAAATGCAAACTATTAACGTGATTCACTCTGCCTCAATAATAACCAGCAAACTACCAGATAAAGTTTTTGATATGCTTGTATGGAAAGAAATTTTATTATTTCTTTACTGGACAGTATTTTTTTAGGTAAATAATTTGATTTCTAAATTTATCAAAGTCTTTAAAATCTTTTATTTGGACCTCCAACCTATCTTAACTAATTTGCTGTTATTTACATTTAACTATCTTATCATCTCTTGCATTATTTATACCATTGTAATGATGATACATTGCTTTGTAAAAATAAAAGACATTAGTATTACTGTATCTGTTCATTTTATTATGGATTTTTATTAATTTTCACATTCTACTCTACAGAAAATATAAAGTATATGTCTATGTTTAGGAAATTCATCAAAATTAGAAAGTATAGAAAATGTGTCCCCAACATACTTAAGGTAATAAAAGCCATCTGTGACAAACCCACAGCCAACATTATACTGAACAGGGAAATGTTGAAAGCATTCCCCTTGAGAACTAGAACAAGACAAGGATGCCCACTTTCACCACTTCTATTCAACACAATACTGGAAGTCCTAGCCAGAGCAACAAGACAAGAAAAATAAAGGGCATCCAAATTGGTAAAGAGGAAGTCAAACTGTCACTGTTTGCTGATGACATGATCGTATATCTAGAAAACCCTAAAGACTCATCTAAAAAGCTAGAACTGGTCAAAGAATTCATCAGAGTTTTGGGACACAAAATTAATGTACACAAATCAGTAGCTCTCCCATATAACGACAGTGACCAAGCTGAGAATCAAATCAAGAACTCAACCCATTTTACAATAGTGCAAAAAAATTAAAATAGTTAGGAATATACTTAACCAAGGAGGTGACAGACTTCTGCAAGGAAAACTACAAAACACTGCTGAATAAATCATACATGACACAAACAAATGAAAACACATCCTATGCTCATGGATGGGTAGAATCAATATTATGAAAATGATCATACTGCCAAACACAATCTACAAATCCAATGCAATTCCCATCAAAATACCACCATCAGTCTTCACAGAACTAGGAAAGCAATCCTAAAATTCATATGGAACCCAAAAGAAGCCTGCATAGCCAAAGCAAGACTAGGCAAAAAGAAAAAACCGAGAGGCATTACATTACCTGACTTCAAACTATACTATAAGGCCATAGTTACCACCACAGCCTGGTACTAGTATAAAAGCAGGCATATAGACCAATGGAACAGAATATAGAACTTAGAAATAAACCAAAATACTTAAAGTCAACTGATGATCAACAAAGCAAACAAAAAAAGTGGGGAAAGGACACCCTATTCAACAAATGGTGCTGGCATAATTGGCAAGCCACATGTTGAAGAATGAAACTGGGTTCTCATCTTTTACCTTATACAAAAATCAATTCAAGATAGATCAAAGACTTAAATCTTTGAACCTGAAACCATAAAAATTCTAGAAGATAACTGCAGAAGAACCCTTCTAGACATTGACTTAGGCAAAGACTTCATGACCAAAAACCCAAAAGCAAATGCAACAAATACAAAAATAAATTGTTGGGACTTAATTAAACTAAAAACTTCTGTGCAGCAAAGAAATAATCAGCAGAGTAAACAGACAACCCACAGAGTGGGAGAAAATCTTTGCAATCTATACATCTGACAACGGACTAATATCCAGAATCTACAACAAACTCAAACAAATCAGCAAGAAAAAAAAACAGTCCCATCAAAAAGTGGGCTAAGGAAATGAACAGACAATTCTCAAAAGAAGATATGCAAATGGCCAACAAACATATGAAAAAATGCTCAACATCACTAATGATCAGAAAAATGCACATCAAAACTACAATGCAATACCTCCCTACTCTTGCAAGAATGGCCATAATCAAAAAAAAAAAAAAATAGATGTTGGCATGGATGTGGTGAAAAGGGAACACTTTTACACTGCTGCTGGGAATGTAAACTAGTACAACCACTATGGAAAACAGTGTGGAGATTTCTTAAAGAACTAAAAGTGGGCCGGGTGCGGTGGCTCACACCTGTAATCCCAGCACTTTGGGAGGCTGAGGTTGGCAGATCACGAGGTTGGAGTTCAAGACCAGCCTGATCAACATGGTGAAACCCTATCTCTACTAAAAAAAAAAAAAAAAAAAACATACAAAAATTAGCCGGGCATGGTGGCATGCACCTGTAATCCCGGCTGCTCAGGAGGCTGAGGCAGAAGAATTGCTTGAACCCTAGAGGCAGAGGTTGCAGTGAGCCGAGATCGCACCACTGCACTCCAGTCTGAACGACAGAGTGAGACTCCATCTTAAAAAAAAAAAAGAACTAAAAGTGGAGCTACCATTTGACCCAGCAATCCCAGCAATACCACTCCTGGATATCTATCCAGAGGAAAATAAGTCATTATATGAAAAAGATACTTACACATACATGTTTATAGCAGCACAATTTGCAATTGCAAAATATGAAACTAGCCCAAATGCCCATCAATCAACCAGTGGATAAAGAAAATGTGAGAGAGAGATATATATATATATACACACACACATACCTACGTACATACACACACACCATGGAATACTACTTAGCCATAAAAAGAAATAAAATAATGACATTTGCAGCAGCCTGGATGGAATTGGAGACCACTATTCTAAGTGAAGTAACTCATGAATGGAAAACCAAACATCGTATGTTCTCACTCATGAATGGGAGCTAAGCTATGAGGATGTAAAGGCATAAGAATGACACAATGGACTTTGGGGGCTTGGGGTAAAGAGTGGGGGCTGAGGGATAAAAGACTACACATTGGGTACAGTGTACACTGCTCAGGTGGTTGGGTGCGCTAAAATCTCAGAAATTATAATTAAAGAACTTATTCATGTAAACAAACCCCACCTGTTACCCAAAAACCTATTGAAAAAAAAAAAATCCCTGCTGTCAAGGAGCCCGTAGAATATCAACAATGACAGCAACAAAGACAATGTGTTCCAAGAGGAAAATGTGCAATGCATTTTATAAAATGATCTGATTTGACTCTTAGTCACTTTTATGATAACATATAATTAAACAATTATGTGAATTAGTCATGTATTTCCTCACGTAATATACCTTTATATAGTCAACATCCCATAGTCAGCCAATATTGATAAGTTTTAGAAACATATATAAAGAGAAAGAGAAGAAAAGCCTCTTGAACAAACCAACATTTGGGCCGGGAATAACTAAAGAAGAACAATGTGGTTATTCAGAAGTTTTGTTTTCCTCTTAGTTCTGTGCCTGCTGCACCAGTCAAATAGTTCCTTCATTAGGCTGAATAATAATGGTTTTGAAGATATTATCATTGTAATAGATCCTAGTGTGCCAGAAGATGAAAAAATAATTGAACAAATACAGGTAAGAACAAAATGGAATATCTTTCATTAATTTTTAGGTTTTTACTATTATTTTTAATTGACATATACTTGTACATATTTATGGCACAAAGTAATATTTCCATACATGTATACAATTTGTAAAGATCAAATCAGGGTAATCAGCATATTTAGCAACTCAAACATTTATCTTTGCATTGTGTTGGGAACATTATAATATTTCTCTTCCAGCTATTTTGAAATACGCAACAGATTATCAGTAACTTTAATTTTCCTATTCTACTATCAAATACTAGAACTTATTCCGTCTATATAACTGTGCTTTTGTACACATTAACCAACTTCTCTTTATTTCCCCTCCCTCCCCTATCCTTTGCAGCCTCTGATAAGTATCATTCTACTCTCTATCTCTGGAAGATACCCTGGTTTAGTTCCTACATATGCATAAGAACATGTGGTATTTATCTCTCTGTGCCTGGCTTATTTCACTTAACATAATGTCCTTCATACTCATCCATGCTGCCACAAATGAAGCAATTTCGTTTTTTTTCAGTGACTAAATAGTATTCATTTGTGTTTATATACCACACTTTATCCATTCATCTGTTGATGGACACTTGAGTTGACTTCACATCTTGGCCATCATGAATAGTGCTACAATAAACATGGAAGTGCAGATTGATGTCTTTTCCCTTGGATATATACCCACTAGTGGAATTGCTGAATCATGTGGTCATTCTACTTTTAGATTTTTGAAGAACCTCCATACTGTTTTCCATAAAGACTGTATTAATTTACATTTCCACCAACGGTATATGATAGGTCTCTTTCTCCACATCCTTGCCAGCACTTTTTTTTGTCTTTTTGATAATAATCATTCCAACTGGGCTGAGATGGTGTCTCATTCTGGTTTTGATTCGCATTTCCCTGATGATTAGTATTGCTGAGCACTTTTTCATATACTTGTTGAACATTTGTTTGTCTTCTTTTGAGAAATGTCTATTCAGATCATTTGCCCATTTTAAAATATTATTATTATTATCACTTTGTCTTTGAGGTTTTTGAGTTTCTTGTGTATTCTGGATAATAATCCATTGTTGGATGCATAATTAGCAAATATTTTTCCCAAGAATTGGAATGTCGGCCAGGCACGGTGGCTCTCACACCTATAATCCTAACACTTTGGGAGACCGAGGCGGTCAGATCATGAGGATAGGATTTTGAGACCAGGCTGGCCAACATGGTGAAACTCCATCTTTACTAAAAATACAAAAAATTAGCTGGATGTGGTGGCACATGCCTGTAATCCCAGCTACTCGGGAGGCTGAGGCAGGAGAATTGCTTGAACCCGGGAAGCAGAGTTTGCAGTGAGCTGAGATCACACCATTGCACTCCAGCCTGGGCAACAGAGCAAGACTCAGTCTCTGGAAGAAAAAAAAAAAAAAAGAATTGGGATGTCTTCTGTTTGAATTATGGAGAAGAAAACAAAGTTAATAGTTAATAATTACTATGGAAACTTCTGAGTCCTTCAGGAAGTTAAAAGCAGTGTGGTGCAGTGAGGACAATACGGTAATGGGCAGAGGGAGGTGAAGGTTTTAGACAGGGTTCTACACTGTCTCACCCCACAAGACAGAAGACAAAGCACAGGGCTCCCTGACGCTGAGTTTCTTGATCTGTAAGTTCGCAGTTGGACTCATTTGTTCTTTAAAATACTCTTTATTGAATGTTTATGACATGCTGAAGAGCACTAAAATTTTTTAAAAGCCTCTGGAACCATGCAGTGTATCTTCTTTTCAGAGACATAGTTCATAAGTAAATGGATCACAGGTCAGAAGGTAGTAGGTTGCTGTGGAGTAAAACAAATCGGGAAGGGGGATATGGAGTGTTAGGTGGGGCTGGGTTGGGGAAGAATGTGGGTTGCTGTTTCATGTAGGGAAGTCAGGGAAGGCCTCACTGATGATGTGTCAGCAGAGACCTGAGATGAGTGAGAGAAGAGCCCATTGAGAACTAGGGGAGAAAAACAGCATGGAGGTGAGAATTCGTTTGATATAACCAAGGAAACAGCTATGAATGAGCAGGAGGAAGCATAGGGTGAGCTGAAGTTAGAGAGGTGGCAGGGCCTAGACCACTGGAAAGACTTTGACTCTGTGATGAAAATCCATAGGAGGATGCTGAGCAGAGAAGGGTGTATTCTCATGCATATTCTAGAATCACTCTGACTGCAATATTGAGGAATGTAAAGAATTTCCACTTGTCCCCTATCCTCTATAAACTCTGTGGCATCTTACTGGCATAGAAGGACCCCAGGTAGGAAACTCTTGCAGGTGGGCAGTGATGGTGACTAGGAATAGGGAGGTTGTGGTAAAGATTGTTAAAGTGATATGATGGTTAAGATGTATAGGGGATAGGTGAGGGTAGGAAGGAAATATAAGAAGAGTCAAGGAAGAATTCAAGAGTTTTACTTGAACACTTGGAAGGATGAAATTGTCATCAGTTGAGAAGGGGAAGACTGCAAGTGGAGAAAATTTGGCATTTGGAAAATCAAGAGTTAATTGGTTGGGGCTTTTGGAATTTATATTACTTCTGAAACATCCATGTAGATCTGAATTCATGATGAAGGAATGAAAATTTGGGTGTAGATAACCAGGTTATCTACAGATGGAGAAGAGAAAGTCTCCAGGACTAAACCAAGGACACTGATTTCTGTTTCTTTCAAATATAACATTCTATGTAATAAAGAGTTTGGTGGTGCAGCCATGTAAATTATTTTTCCCTGTCCCTGATATCAGCATATATTAATTCCTTATATTTAATTTCTCCACTATTGTGTTCTGCTGCTCGTGGTTGGATCCTTCTGCATGTTTTAATTACCCGGCAGAAGGTGATAGGCATGACCTAAGTTTTAATCAAGTGATTTTGTGGCTGCCATTTGTCACTCACTCTCTATAAACTCTGTTACATCATGGAGATATTTGCTTAAAGGTACCTTTTAAATTTCATGAGAAGATAAAAATTCATTTTACTAAAGATGTTTCAAGAGTAATTAATGCAGCTGATTCTGAATGATAGGTTTTCAGTGTCCAGAGGACAGTAAATCAGTATCAAACTTTTCTTTACTCAGAAATCACTATTTGAAAGAATTACTTGGATGGGCAAAAATTTTGTACACATGGTCCTCTATAAGTACAAGCAGAAATTCAGTTGTTTACAGACGTGCCCAGATTTTACAATGTTTCCTGACATTTCTCCCAGCCCTCCACAAAATCTTCGCATTTAATATCTTGAAGAAACGCTGTGAAATACTATAACCCACATTTGACAGAAGAGAAAACCAGGGATCCGAAAAAATAAATGATTTTTCTAAGATCATATTAAGTATCACAGTCAGGAGTAAGAATCGCTTCAACCCAGGAGGCAGAAGTTGCAGTGAGCCGAGATTACACAACTGTATTCCAGCCTGGGTGACAGAGCAAGACTCTGTCTCAAAAAAAAAAAAAAAAAAAGAAGTGCCTTTCATCTTTGTACTTCCTCATGAGATAATAAGGTCTAGGGAGGGACTATTTCTTTTTCTTTTTTTCTTTAGAGACAGAGTCTCGCTCTCTCCCCCAGGCTGGAGTGCAGTAGTGCGATCTTGGCTCACTGCAACCTCTGCCTCCTGGGTTCATGCCATTCTCCTGCCTCAGCCTCCTGAGTAGCTGGGATTACAGGCGCCCGCCACCACGCCTGGCTAATTTTTTGTATTTTTAGTAGAGACGGGGTTTCACCGTGTGAGCCAGGACGGTCTTGATCTCCTGACCTCATGATCCACCCGCCTCAGCCTCCGGAAGTGCTTAGATTACAGGTGTGAGCCACCGCACCCAGCCTCTTTTATTAATGTTTAAGAAAATTCAGTTTTTATCCAAAATGAGTTCGTGTACCAAATATTAATAGTTTAGCTAATCATTGTTATATTCATTCATTATGTTATTTTTATTTCAATTCTTGCTTTTGAAAAACCCAAAACTTTAAAAATCCTTATGCCTTGTCTCTTTTCTTTACCTTTTGTTTTGTTTTGTTTTGCTGGATAATTTTTTAATAAAGTGAGGTTTACATCACTGATATTTAAGAATGGCTATATCCACAAAAGAAAACAAACCTTTTTGGCTAAGGGGTGAGGAAGTTAGAAAAAGCATGAGAAAGTGGAAACACAAGTGGGGTGAGGTGGGGCAGGAGAGGAAGTTTGCAGGCACCCCCAGCTCACTCCCTGCGGCAGCACCTATGACCCTACAGATCAAGGGGCCATGAATGACAGGGATTCAGATTTCTTTCTTTCTAGACTTTAGCCTAACCTTGACCTTTTGTTCCAGCACCAAACTAACAGAGCAGCACAGGCATTTCTAATCCAGTAGCAGTGTTATTTCCTCACCCAGGGCAGGTGTCTGGGCTGATGGGAGACCTTCAGGAATACCGCCTATCAGAAGGCACCACCGAAGGTCTCTGAGGTCCCTGAAGACCAACTGGTGCCCGTGATCTCCAGACAGACAGATATTTGACCTTTGTCTTCAATGACATTTGCATGTAAATAGACGTAAATAAAATCTCCATAATTTATGCTCAAGTCTAGGAAGGTGTGGCTCTCACCGTAGATTTTCTAATGACAAAAAAAGTGTAGTAGCTGTGTGCGGTTCTTGATTTTCACCCGGGTCTCACAGTAGTACAGAACATAATGGAGAAGTATTGCACACACGTTTAAAGTAAAACATGATACATTCACACTGTTTACAAGTACCGTAGTGATGCTCACTGCAAAAAAAAATCTCTTATTTAAACCTGAAATAAATGAAACACATCAACTACAATTATTTAGGCTATAAAAGTTCTAATGTCGCAGCAAAGGATATCTATAGAAAAAATATACTTCTAAGAAAATAGCTGAAACAATCTAAAGACATAAGGTGTGAAACGTTTAAAAATATATATCTTAAAACAAAATATTGCTCCAAACACTTGAAACTGAATTGTAAAAAACTCACCTGTCTAAATATAAAGGAGGTTGATGCAGCTGTGGCTCGCCGTCCTCTACAGTGGGGGATACAAAGAGAGACGAGGGGCCCAGGGCTGTAAGGACGTCAGGACCAGCCCAGAGATGAGAAGTCTTTCAGCAGAACTGCTGTCTCCGCCTGGCCCTCCGCAGCGGGAAAAGTGAGTGGGACGGGCCTGGGTTGCAGACCCCGCTGGTGATGGTCTGTTCTGGGATTTCTCAGAATCAGCAGACAAGGCATTAAGGCTGGGCCGCTGGCTGCAGGCGCACCCTCTGCAGGAGCCAGTGCTCACCTGTCCACGCGTCAGACACAGCTGCGAGCGCTTAGGGCTCCGGCTCAGGTTCTCCACCAGGATCTCCACCACGTGGTCCAGCTCGCCCAGATCGGACTTGCAGCTGGAGCTGGGGCCCGGGGTGGCCGGAGCCAAACCCTCGAGCCCTTCACAGGGGCCCGGCCCGGCCCGGCGCCCCCCATCATGCCTGTCAGTAACGTGTCCAGGTCGTAGTAGGGGCTGTCCACGCCTGAAAACAGCTCTTCCATGCAGCCGGGGTTTTAAGTCTCCAGCGTTTCAAATACCTGATCCGAGTGATTTGTGAAAGCTTCCTCTGTTTTCTTGAGGGCCATCCATCTCCCAGACGCTCCTCTACGGGGGCCTCAGCATCTGTGCTGAGCTGACTGGGCAAAGGTCAGAAACTGGGCCCTGTGCGTGCCGTCTCCCAAGCTAGAGGCAGGACGTGCCCCCTCCTGCTCCCACGCCGCGCGGCACAGGACCTCCATGAAGCCCAAGCGGTCGAGCGGCGCCCGCCCTGCAGCCTGGGGTGCCACTGAGCGCCACGTCCCATCTCCTCTTGGATCTGCCGGACCATGCTGGCAGTGAAGATTGAGCGGCACAGGTTGGGCTCCATGTGGCAAAGCTGCAGCTTCACCAGGGACATGTCCAGGAGGGACTGCCGCTGCAGGCTGTATGAGGACACTGTCTTCAAGCCGGCCAGGGCTCCCTCCACGTCTTCCTCGTGGCCAACACATTTCCCCTTCAGTCCTCGTACAAACATTGTGTCTTTGAGAGAACGGTTATCTGGGTCCTGCCGTCTCGTGCAGCCCACAAGAAAGCCACAGAAGAGGAGAGGCAGCAGAGATCCTCTATTCCAGCAAGCTGTCGAAGCCTTTGTCACGACGATCCTGTCTGACCCGCGAGGCCGCTCTCTGGGTTCTCTGCTCAGCCACCGCCGCTGCCGCCCACTTCCCGCCGCGGAGGGAGGAGCGCCCGCCAGCGCGGGGCCTTCTTTACCCTTTTAAAACAATCAACTCTGCTTAGGAAACTCGCCATAGTTTTACTTCCCATAAAAAGTTGGTGTGTCGGCCGGGCGTGGTGACTCATGTCTGTAATCCCAGCACTTTGGGAGGCTAAGGCGGGTGGATCACCTGAGGTCAGGAGTTCGAGACCAGCCTGGCTAATATGGCGAAACCCTGTCTTCACTAAAAAATACAAAAATTAGCTGGGCCCAGTGGCGGGCGCCTGTAATTCCAGATACTCGAGAGGCTGAGGCAGGAGAATCGCTTGAACCCGGAAGGCGGGGGTTGCAGTAAGCCTAGATTGAGCCATTGAACTCCAGCCTGGGAAACAGAGCAAGACTCCGTCAAAAAAAAAAAAAAAGAAGAAGTTTGTGTGTCTATATATGACCCACAGTGTCTTCTTTTGTTTTCTTTTTTTAACTTTTATTTTGGGTTCAGGGTCACATGTGAAGGTTTGCTGCATAGGTAAACTCGTGTCATGGGGGTTTGTTGTACAGATTACTTCCTCACCCAGGTATTAAGCCTAGCACCCAATATTATCTTTCTGTTCCTCTCTTTCCTCCCAACCTCCACCCCAACTCTCAAGTAGACTCCAGTGTCTGTTGTTCTCTTCTTTGTGTTCATGAGTTCCCATCATTTACCTCCCATTTATAAGTGAGAACATGTGGTATTTGGGTTTCTATTCCTGTGTTAGTTTGCTAAGGATAATAGCCTGCAGCTCCACCCATGTTCCGGCAAAATACATGATCTCATTCTTTTTTATGACTGTGTAGTATTCCATGGTGTATATGTACCACAGTTTTTTGTTGTTGTTGTTTGGTTTTTGTTTTTGTTTGTTTGTTTTTGAGACAGAGTCTCCATCTGTCACCATGCCCAGCTAATTTTTGTATTTTTAGTAGAGATGGGGTTTCACCATGTTGCACAGGCTGGTCTCAAACTCCTGACCCAAAGTGATCTGCCCACCTCGGCTTCCCTAGGTGCTGGAATTACAGGTATGAGCCACCATGCCTGGCCCTGGACCACACTTTTTAATCCAATCTGTTATTGATGGGCATTTAGGTTGATTCCATGTCTTTGCTATTGTGAATAGTGCTGCAACAAACATTCACATGCATGTGTGTCTTTCTGGTAGAATGATTTACATTCCTCTGAGTATATATCCAGCAATGGAATTGCTGGGTTGAATGGCAGTTCTGCTTTTAGCTCTTTGAGGAATCACCATACTGCTTTCCACAGTGGTTGAACTAATTTACACTCCCACCAACAATGTGTAAGTGTACCCTTTTCTCCTCAACCTCGCAAGCATCTTTTTTTTTTTTTTAACTCTTTAATAATACCCATTCTAACAGGTATGATATGATATCTCATGGTGGGTTTTTTTGGCGTTTCTTTAATGATCATTGATATTGAACTTTTCTTCACATGCTTGTTGGCCACATGTCTATCTTCTTTTGAAATGCATCTGTTCCTGTTCTTTGCCCACTTTTTAATACATTGTTTGTTTTTCTCTTGAAAATTTGTTTACATTCCTTATAAATGCTGGATATTAGACCTGTGTCAGATGCATTATTTGCAAATATTTTCTTCTATTCTGTAGGTTGTCTGTTTACTCTGTTGATAGTTTCTTTTGCTGTGCACAAGCTCTTAAGTTTAATTAGATTCCACTTGTCAATTTTTGCTTTTGTTGCAATTGTTTTAGGCATCTTTGTCATAAAATCTTTGCCTGTGTCTAGGATGGTATTGCCTAGGCTGTCTTCTAGGGTTTTTATAGTTTTCAGTTTTACATTTAAGTCTTTAAATCTATCTTGAGTTGATTTTTCTATATAGTGTAAGGAAGGGATCCAGCTTCAATCTTCTGCATATGGCTAGCCAGTTATCCCAGCACCATTGATTTAATAGGGAATCTTTTCCCCATTGCTTGTTTTTGTCAGTTTTGTTGAAGATTAGATGGTAGTGGATGTGCAGCCTTATTTCTGGGCTCTCTATTCTGTTCTGTTGGTCTAGGCCTGTTTTTATACCAGTACCATGCTCTTTGGGTTACTGCATCCCTGTGGTATAGTTTGAAGTCAGATAACATGATGCCTCCAGTTTTGTCCTTTTTGCTTAAGATTGCCTTGGCTGTTCAGGCTCTTTTTTGTTCCATGTGAATTTTAAAATAGTTTTTTTCTAGTGCTGTGGAAGATGTTGTTGGTAGTTTGATAGGAATAGCATTGAATCTATAAATTGCTTTGGGCAATATGACCATTTTAGTGATATTGATTCTTCCTATCCATGAGCATGGGATGTTTTCCATTAGTTTGTGTCTTCTCTGACACAATTTATTTGAGCAGTGTTTTGTAATTCTCATTGTAGAAAAGTTTCACCACCCTGGTTAGCTGTATTCCTAGGTATTTTATTCTTTTTGTGGCAATTGTGAATGGCATTTGATTGCCTATTTGATTCAGCTCTGGATTGGCTGTTGTTGGTGTATAGGAAGACTAGTGATTTTTGTACATTGAGGTTGTAGCCTGAAACTTTGCTGAAGCTATTTATCAGCTGAGGGAGCTTTTGAGCCAAGACTATGGGGTTTTCTAGATACAGAATTATGTCATAATCAAACCGGGATACTTTGACTCCCTCTCTTCCTATTTGGATGCCCTTTATTTATTTCTCTTGCCTGATTGCTCTGGTCAGGACTTCCAACATTAAGTTGAATAGGAATGGTAAGAGACAGTATCCTTGTCTTGTGCCAGTTTTCAAAAAGAATGCTTCCAGCTTTTGCCCATTCAGTATAATGTTGGCTGTGGGTTTGTCATAGATGGCTCTCATTATTTTGAGGTATTTTCCTTCAATACCTACTTTATTGTGGTGTTGAATTATGTTGAAAACCTTTTCTCCATCTCCTGAGATAATCATGTAGTTTTTGTCTTTAGTGCTGTTTATGTGATAAATCACATTTATTGATTTGTGTATGTTGAACCAATCTTGCGTCCTGGGGATGATGCTTACTTGATCACAGTGGATTTGCTTTTTGATGTGCTACTGGATTTGGTTTGCCAGTATTTTGTTGAGAATTTTTGCATCAATGTTCATAAAGGATATTTGCCTGAAATTTTTTTGTTGTTGTTGAGTTTCTGTCAGGTTTTCATACCAGGATGATGCTGGCCTCAGAATGAGTTGGAGAAGATCCCTTCTCCTCAAATTTTTGGAATAGTTTCAGTAGGAATGGTACCAGCAATTCTTTGTACATCTGGTAGAATTTGGTTGTGAATCCATAAGATCCTGGGCTTTGTTTGTTTGTTGTTCGTAGGCTGTTTATTACTAATTCAATTTAGGAACTTGTTATTGGTCTGTTCAGGAAATCAATTTCTTTCTCATTCAGTCTTGGGAGATGTATGTGTCCAGTAATTTATCCATCTCTTCTAGATTTTATAGTTTGTGTGCATAGAGATGTTCATAGTAGTTTCTGATGGCTATTTTTATTTCTGAGGGGTTAGCATTAACATTCCCTTCTTTATTTCCAATTCTGTTTATTTGGACCTTCTCTCTTATTTATTAGTTTAGCTGGTAGCTGGTGGCATATATAGCTTATAAATTTTTTCAAAAAATTAGATCCTGGATCTGTTGATCTTTTGAATGGTTTTTTGTGTCTCAATTTCCTTCAGTTCAGCTCTAATTTTGATTATTTCTTTTCTTCTGCTAGCTTTGGGGTTGATTTGTTCTTGCTCCTCTAATTCCTTCAGTTGTGATGTTAGGTTGTTAATTTCAGATCTTTCTAACTTTTTGATTTGGGTATTTAATGCTATAAATTTCCCTCTTAAACCTGCCTTAGCTGTGTCCCAGGGATTCTGGTATGTTGTATGTTTGTTCTCATTAGTTTTGAAGAACATCTTGATTTCTGCTTTAATTTTATTATTATTATTATTTTTTTTTTTTTTTTTTTGAGACGGAGTCTCGCTCTGTCGCCCAGGCTGGAGTGCAGTGGCTGGATCTCAGCTCACTGCAAGCTCCGCCTCCCGGGTTTACGCCATTCTCCTGCCTCAGCCTCCTGAGTAGCTGGGACTACAGGCGCCCGCCACCTTGCCCGGCTAGTTTTTTGTATTTTTTAGTAGAGACGGGGTTTCACCATGTTAGCCAGGATGGTCTCGATCTCCTGACCTCGTGATCCGCCCGTCTCGGCCTCCCAAAGTGCTGGGATTACAGGCTTGAGCCATTATTTACCAAAAAAAAAAAGTCATTCGGGAGCATGTTGTTTAATTTCCATGTAATTGCATGGTTTTTAGTGATGTTCTTACTCTTGAATTCTATTTTTATTGTGCTGTGGTTTGTGAATGTGTTTAGTATGATTTTGGTTCTTTTGCATTTGCTGAGGATTGTTTTATGTCCAATTACGTGGTTGAATTTAGAGTATGTGCCATGTGGTGATGAGAAGAATGTATATTCTGTTGTTATGGGGTGGGGAGTTCTGTATAGGTCTATCGGATCCATTTGATCCAATGTTGAGTTCAGGTCCTGAATATCTTTGTTAATTTTCTGCCTCAATGAAGTTTCCCACTATTATTGAGTGGGAGTCTATGTCTCTTTGTAGGTCTCTAAGAACTTGCTTTATGAATTTGGGTGCTCCTGTGTTGGGCATACATATATATGTAGAATAGTTAGATCTTCTTGTTAAAATGAACCCATTACCATTGTGCAATGCCCTTCTTTGTCTTTTTTTATCTTTGTTGGTTTGAAATCTGTTTTGTCTGAAATTAGGATTACAACGTCTGCTTTTTTCTGTTTTGCATTTGCTTGGGAGGTTTTCTCCATTTTTTAATTTTGAGCCTATGGGTGTCATTATGCCTTTATGAGATGATTCTCTTGAAGATAACATACCATTGGGTCTTGCTTTTTTATTCAGCTTGCCACTCTGTGCCTTTTAAGTGGGGCATTTATCCCATTTACATTGAAAGTTAGTATTCATATGTGTGGATTTGATTTTGTCATTGTTTTGTTGGCTAGTTATTATGTTGACTTGTTTGAGTGACACTGGTCTGCGTGTCTGGCTTTATAGTGACATTGGTCTGTGTGTCTAAGTCTGTTTTTGTATTAGCTGGTAACAGTCTTTCATTTCTATATTTAGTGCTTCTTTCGAGATCTCTTGTAAGGTAGGTCTGGTGGTAATGAATTCCTTTGACATTTGCTTATCTGAAAAGGAACTTAATTCTCCTTCACTTAGGAAACTTAGTTTGACTGGATATGAAATTCTTGGTTGAAGATTATTTTACTTAAGAATGCTGAATGAAGGCCCCAGTATTAGTCCATTCTTATGCTGCTAATAAAGACATGCCTGAGACTGGGTAATTTATAAAGGAAAAGATTTAATTAACAGTTCAGTATGGTGAGGAGGCCTCAGGAAACTTACAATCATGGTAGAAGAGGAAGCAAACATGTCCTTCTTCACATGGCAGCAGGAAGGAGATGTATAAGAGCTGAGGGAAGGGGGAAGCCCCTTATGAAACCATCAGATCGCGTGAGAACTTACATCACAAGAACAGGATGGGGAAAACCACCCCACGATTCAATTACCTCCACCTGGTCCCTTCCACAACACGTGGGGATTATGGGAACTACAATTCAAGATGAGATTTGGATGGGGACACAGCAAAACCATATCAGCTCCCAATCTCTTCTGGCTTGTAGGGTTTCAGCTGAGAGGTCCACTGTTAGCCTGATGGAGTTCCCTTTGTAGGTGATCTGCCCTTTCCTCTCTAGCTGCCTTTAACACTCTTTTTTTCATTTCAACCTTGGAAAATCTGATGATTGTGTCTTGGGGATGATCTTCTTGTGTAAAGTCTTGCAGGAGTTCTCTGTGTTTTCTAAATTTGACTGTTGGCCTCCTAGCAAGGTTGGGGAAGTTTTCACAGATGATATGCTGAAATATGTTTTCCAAGTAGTTTGCTTTCTCCTGTGAGGGACTATTTTTCTTATTTGTCCTTGTATGTGAGTTCATAGTTCTGAATATAAGATGATATTATTTTCAGATTGGTGGTAGAGCAACAGTTCTGTAATCAAAGTTTTGCCTCTACTATGGGTTTTTCTTTTTCATCACACCTCCCACCCACACAGGCTCCCAACCCAGCTGCTTCTCCTAAGGTTGGGATGGGAAACCTCTTCAATGACCCATTTCTATAGAGTGTCCTCCTCAGTTTGCATCAACCAAGGCTGTTTTCTACTAAGATTTCTTATAAATAGTAATGATATCAAACAGTTTGAAGATTGCCTATTTGTAGAGTTCCATTTCTATGCCAACCATACTGATAGATAGTAATAGTCCATTGAAAGATGAGGAAACTGAGATTCGGAGTATTGCATAAATCAACCAAGATCTGTCACCCAGAAGATACTAATATTAGTATTGGAATCACATAAATGACTCCAAAGTTCATGTACATATTCATATTAATCAATTTATCTTAATGCCAAATACAAGCATTTGCCTTTTAAGGCAGGATTACAGAAGACTGAGGAGGCTTTCAACGTGCAGGATTAAGTGATGGTTTTTGGTTGACAGGTGGCAGAGTTAGAATAATGAGGCAGAGAACCTGCTCATCAGTCTATTGCTTTTCTGTCCACTCTTAAGTTCGGAAATGCCTGTCACAAAACCCTGCTAATTTAGTTCACTCTAACTTCACCATCCTCACATGTTTTTTCCTCTAATGACAGGATATGGTCACTACAGCTTCTACTTACCTGTTTGAAGCCACAGAAAGAAGATTTTTTTTCAAAAATGTATCTATATTAATTCCTGAGAATTGGAAGGAAAATCATCGGTACAAAAGGCCAAAACATGAAAACTATGAACACGTAAGTGTCAAAATCTTCTCTTAAAAAATTATATTTTCTGATATTACCCATTTTTGCCACAAATTATTTAAGAGTCTTTCTAACTGAATATTATCTTTTTTATTGTTCATGTTTAACAATCTTTTTCAACACTCTCAGGCTGATGTTATAGTTGCACCACCTACGCTCCCAGGTAGAGATGAACCATACACCAAGCAGTTCACAGAATGTGGAGAGAAAGGCGAATACATTCACTTCACCCCTGACTTTCTACTTGGAAAAAACCAGAATGAATACGGACCACCAGGTAGAAATTTTGGTTAAAAAATAATTTTGCAATGATTGCAGCATACAACTTTCTATGCAGGTTAAGTGTGCAGGCCATGGGGCCAAAGTCCATAGAATCAAATCCTGGCTCCCCTACTTACTAGCTGTGTGTGACCTTAAACAAGTGACCTACTGTCTCTGTGCTTATTCCCTATAAAATGGCAAAGAGTTTCTACCTTGTAAAATATTTGTTCTACATTAAACTAAAGAATCCAGATAAATGTACTCAGTACGGTGTGTACAAAAATATAAACAGAGAAAAGCAATAATAAATGTTTTTCTTAAGGCATGCTTTTTACATTTTAATTTTTCCAGTTCTCTCATAGCTGGTTATTAACAAATCACAGGTAAGCTACATGAAAGCCAGATGTATAGTAAGCTGGAAAGAGTCATGTTGCCAGTTACTGGTCAAGAGAAAACACTCCTAGGCTATCAGTTGCTGATAATATCAATCTATTTCATTGAAACAGATGACATTGTCTGTAATTGATCATTTTGACCTATAAAAATGGCTATGTCATCTAGTTCAATCTAAATGTTAAAATAATTTGTCAAAACAACAAAAGTGCATTTTACAGACAACAATGCAAATCATTATTAAAGGAGGGCTCTACACATGTATCACTATTAAATGGGAACCTTACTGAATCCCCATACCCCAGAATTACCCTCTTCTATTCCTGTTCATTGAACACTCGTTAAGTCTCTGGTCTCTGCCAAACATTCAGCTAGATCTGGTCCTATTCATTACCTGGACCAGTTCCCCTCTCCAGTCTTGAAAGTTTCATCATCTCCTTATGTCCCAATCTTACTTCTTCCCTATACATTATCCTGACCATGTTTGTTTTCCTTGACACCTCTAATCCTTTGTGCCCTTTTAGTTATACTTTCTTACCACCTGGCATGTACAGCAAAGTGAGTCATTTTGACTACAAGTATAAATAGCTCAATTCTCTCACCACTCTTATGTTTCATTCAATTTACTAAATCTTCTGAATTATCCATCTACTTTATTCTTGGATCCTGTCATGTTTTCAAGAATGTTGAAGAAAATTATAAAACTATGACATGATTATAAAAATGCACTTTCCAAGCTCAGTGAAGCACTCAAAACTACTCAACAATATTTTTATGCAGCTCTTCTCCATTCTCTTTCTCAATTCCTATAGCAGCTGTTCTAAAACTTCTACCATTTTTCTCAAGATCTCTAGGTACTCTTCTCAATCCCATCAATTAATGTCCTGATTGATAAAACAGAGGTCTCTACATTCTTCCTCTCTATTTCCAAACTTATTACCACCTACATCTTCTCTACCTGCACCTTTCTTAGAACAGAAAGGCTCCTCCAATTTGTAAGTTCAGTGTCCCCATATCAGTTATTGATTTTTCCCATATCCCACACCTAAACCCTATTCTATTACTGACAGGTCTCCCCTTCTTCTTAGACAGATCTTTCTTCCTTTTCACAAATGCATAATATGATATGTGCATTTATGTGAAAAACTCACATTCCTTAATGTCCTAAAAAGCAATAAGGTTTTTGGACAAATAAGATTAGTAAGAGAGCTCTCAAAATCTATGCAATTTTGTAATAAATATGATAACAACACCAACAATCACAATAGATCATTTAGATCACCCAGGCAAGCAATGCAGTAAGGCTAGAGGCTGCCCTAGCGCATATTAAAAGTACACACACACACACACACACACGATACACAACACACGACACACGACACACACACACACACAGTGTGAGGAGGGGGAGAGAGAAATGTTACCAGAAACAGGAACAGAGATAGCTGGAAATGAGACAATGATGTAGACAGGAATGGAATTCTAAGTCAAAAGGGTTGCTTTTAAGGTGGGCATGGGAGGCAGGGAAACCTGAGAAGGAATCGAGTCTGAGTGAACTCTCTGAGAAGACAGCCAGGTATAGGGAGTTTTAAATTTTTCTTAACATGCACCAGATTCCTATTACAGTAGCTGATATGAGGGCTTTTTCCTTTCCTACTGAAAGTTCTAATTCTGCTCCCACGAACCTGGTTCCACTTGCCTAGGAAACCTGAAACCAGTGTTTTTAAAGTGCATTATGTAGAAGAGTAACTTAGGGACCTTGTTAATATGCAGCTTCTGATTCTGTAAGCAAAGGGTGGGCTGAAGATTCTGCATTTCTAAAAAGCTCCCAGGTGATGCTGATGGATGTGGTCCAGAACCACAGTTTGAATAGCAAAGACTTAAAAAAGAAACATGACGGCTGGGCACGGTGACTCACGCCTGTAATCCCAGCACTTGCGGGAGACCGAGGTGGGTGGATCACGAGGTCAGGAGTTCAAGACCAGCCTGGCCAACGTGATGAAAGCCCATCTCTACTAAAAATACAAAAAATCAGCTGAGCGTGGTGGCGGGTGCCTGTAATCTCAGCTATTCGGGAGGCTGAGGCAAGAGAATCACTTGAACCCAGGAGGCAGAGGTTGCAGTGAGCCGAGATGGCGCCATTGCACTCCAGTCCAGGCGACAGTGCAAGACTCCGTCTCATAAAAAGAAGAGAGAGAGAGAGAGAGAAGAGAAAGAAAGAAAGGAAGAAAGAAGAAAAAGAAGGAAGGAAGGGAGGGAGAGAGGGAGGGAGGAAGGAAAGAAAGAAAGAAAGAGAGAAAGAGAAAGAGAAAGGAAAGAAAGGAAGAAGGAAGAAAGAAAGAAAGAAAGAAAGAGAAAGAAAGAAAGAAAGAAAGAAAGAAAGAAAGAAAGAAAGAGAAAGAAAGAAAGAAAGAAAGAAAGAAAGAAAGAAAGAAAGAAAGAAAGAAAGAAAGAAAGAAAGAAAGAAAGAAAGAAAGAAAGAAAGAAAGATGACTTCTTCATACTATGGTACTATGGTGTATTTTCCTCCTATTTTCAGATTCATGAGGTCGTTTGAGCTACAGAAACACACATTGTAGCAGAAGAGACTTTACTTCCAATCTCTCCTTCTCCATCTCTGTTTCCTCTGAAGTTTTTCTCAACATTGCTAAAATGAAAGTTCCACTTTCCTTCTTTCAGCATCTCAAGCTGTGAATTTACTTTTATTCCTTCATTTATTGCAAAATTCTTATTTAAAAAATTTTTATTTGAACTCCCTCTCTCAAAACTTCCCCAAGTGAAGTACTAAATCTCACACATCTTTATTTTTTTAATACCTAGTATTGCATTGAATGTATATATAATTAGTAATTGTTTCATATAATTAATGCTAACATGTCTTAAGTACCATAAATGAATTCCTTCATTTTAACATCCCCAGAATTGTATTTGGCCCATAATAGTGTTTCCCAATTTTTTTTTAAATCATGATAGGGAGCATTTTTAGACTTTTTTTTCTAATTGTATTCACATGGTATTTTGGTGCAAGAGATGTACTGTATATCTGATTATGTTGGTTATAATTTGGAGAACCATAAACCATTGTACTAAGACTTTTTACCCCCAAGAACCAAAACACAAATCCCAGTCCACTCGGTTCATAGCATATCCTCCCTTATTGTTTCATTGATTTAACATGTTGTGGAATAAGAATATAATATATTACATAATATAGCATAATATAATGTGATTTAATGCAATAGGCTTTTTTATACACTGAAATATAAATGTTGATAGTTGTTGAAAACTGAAATCTAAATATATTTTATAATTGAAACAGAAGCTTATTAAAATATTTTGATACAAAATGTGTCACTTGAATTATGATCATGTATTTGAAATGCTTTCCCACAGGCAGACTGTTTGTCCATGAGTGGGCTCACCTCCGGTGGGGAGTGTTTGACGAGTACAATGAAGATCAGCCTTTCTACCGTGCTAAGTCAAAAAAAATCGAAGCAACAAGGCATGGCTACTTAAATTTTCTAAACTGACTTCAGACTTTTATCCGTTCTTATTTTCCTCACTTTGATATCTTTCAAAATCATTCTTAATGCCGACAAGATGTCATGAAACAATGCTTTTGTTTTGTTTTTTTTAGAAAGTGTATCTTTAAGTAGTCAATTGCTATTTAAAACATACATAATTTAAATGGCAAGCATTCGGTTGACAATTTGACATATTTTATACTTCTCTACCATAGCTTCCAGAACTCACTTGCATTGAAGTTGGGCATGTAAATGGATTTACAATATGCTGGGATAAGATCAAAGTTATTCACATTACACGAGAATGCACAAACATGGTTAAGTAGTGCTAAATGTGGACTGAGTAAGAAATGAGGCAGCTTCAAGGAGCCAAGCAGGAACTTCTTGGAGATTTATAAAGGTTATTTTATAATACCATCTAGCATCACAGTTAATAATAGAATCTCCTTTTGATTCTATGATCAAATGGTTGGGAAGAATCGGTTTAAAATTAAAATTGGTGCTATCGCCTCATCAGTGTAGATGTCCTGCTGGGGCTCGGGACTTGACACTAATGTGAGAACTGAAAGGTATATGAGTTCGGTCAAGATCCTTCCTCTGCCCCATTGCACCAATTTTCAGGCACACCTTTTAGAGAGTATTACATTTATTGTATTTTTTTATGTCATATTCCCCTTAGATGTATAACAGCTGCTGCAGAATATTCATCATGATTTTCCACATAGATAGTTTCATCATGTTGACCTAGTTTGGGAGCAATAGAAGCATTGACATATTTATGAGACTCCCTAAATAACAGAATAAAAACTATTCATCATTTCCTGAATTTGAACTGAAAGCCTAATGAAAAGGCAAAATATGTTCACATCTCAGCGTATTTGTTGTAATCATTGCCACCTGTGGTCAATTACATGCCACAAAACATATGTCTAAAATGTCTCCAACATTTTTTATTCTATCATGGGATTCTTGGCAGTACCTCATCTTTGCTTCCAATCACATTTCCCTTTGGATAAAAATGCTCTTTGAGTAATAAGACTTGTGTCTATCCCATGTACCTTTCTTTTGGGAATATCTTCTTTGGGAAGAAATCTACAAAGAACTTCAAGCTAAAGTGGTACTCAGAGTAAATTGTCTCAAAAGTTCTCTTATCCAGGTCCCTATAGCATATTTACCACCAAAAGACCAGCAGGAGAGATGTCTGAGCAAGAGATCAGCAGCTTTAATACAAGGAGAGAACTCAACCATTATGTTTATCTGGAGGCCCCACTTAAAATTTCCCTCTAGAATTTCTTAAAAAATAGATAATTACTTTGATTGGAACCCTTAAACTCTACAGCCAGGATAGGAAGTACATGGTACACATAGAATAAACATCTTGATATAAAGGTCATCATGAATACAACCACTTAAGATTTCTGTAAGTGTTAATGATTCGGTTGCCTCAGAGATTAACTGTCATGTATTTTCAGGTGTTCCACAGGTATCTCTGGTATAAATAGAGTTTATAAGTGTCAAGGAGGCAGCTGTATTACTAAAACATGCAGAATTGATTCTAAAACAAAACTGTATGAAAAAGATTGTCAATTCTTTCCTGATAAGGTGCAAACAGAGAAAGCATCCATAATGTTTACGCAAAGTATTGATTCTGTAAGTATGCTGATAATTGCTTCCAGAATTTATAATCAAATGACATATTATCATGTTTTTAAAGTATCTGTTCAGGTGACCTGAGGATTACATATATTGATATAGAGTTCTTTGAACACTGGCCGACACATAGTATGTGCTGAACTAGTGCTATCTAGTGTTATCTATTATTACTGTTACCATTATTCTTATTATGGTAAATCTACCTTATTGTAATATTGATGCTCAGTAAATGATATTTCATTCAACAAACAACATATCTGCAGAAGGCATTTAAAATTTTTTCAGGTTTGTAGTTTGATTTTTAAATGCATGGTATATTAAAATTATTTTTTATTTTATTAACCGTTTAGGTTGTTGAATTCTGTAATGAAAAAACCCATAATCAAGAAGCTCCAAGCCTACAAAACAAAAAGTGCAATTTTAGAAGTACATGGGAGGTGATTAGCAGTTCTGAGGATTTTAATAACACCATACCCATGGTGACACCACCTCCTCCACCTGTCTTCTCATTGCTGAAGATCAATCAAAGAATTGTGTGCTTAGTTCTTGATAAGTCTGAAAGCATGGCGGTAGGTTCACTCTTTCTGGATATAGGGATGTGGGATATTTGAAGATCTGAGAACACACTGAACTCTGTCTGCACCTAGATTGTTCTAAATTGCATGGTGGCATAAAGTACCATCATTGCCCATGATCATGACTTCAAGATACTGCAGCAAAATACCATAGTAAAAGAAAGATGCAAATATAATTAAAAATACCTAATCCAAGGGTCACTTCCTCCTTGGATTCCTCCAGAAAATGGGCTGGACTTCTAGGCTGGTTAAAGCCCTTTTACTGTTTCCCAACAATGCTCTGTGCATACCTCTATTACTGCATATTATATTTACGTTACACATTTCTCTTCCACTAGCCTAGGAGATCCTCTAGGACTTAGAACCATGTCGTATTCATCTTTATCCCCATTTCCTAGAATAAAGTTAATCACATAGGGGTAATCAATAAATAATTGTTGAAATGAATGGACAGCAAACAAGTGGGTGCAATGTGATAAGAAACCAGAAGAATGGCACATTTAAGGCAGAGCAAAGCCTGCTGAAGAACAGGAATAAGGTCTTCAGCAAATGAGGGAGGTATTAAAAAGGGCAGATAATGATAGAGTGGAAGGAACTGAGCCACAACAATGCAGGTAGTGGAGAGAGCACGTAAAATGAAGATGTAGAAGTTTCTCATTGTGATTTGGTTCAGGGAGTTCAGAAGGAAATTTGGGCATAAGTTGGCGGGGAGTAATACCGATCAGTATAGTGATAAGGACTGGAGAAGACAAATGCATGAAGAAGCTTATATCCTAGACAATCACCTCGGAAAAATGGCTGGGTCCTGAGGGTTACCAAAGAGCCAATTCAATTAACCCATTGGTGGAAAGGCGGCAGCGAGAGGTTAGGAACAGAAGGAGAAAATGGGAAGATAGGGCCTTGGCCTCTCCAAACTTAAAATGAAGCTTGAGTAAGTATTACCGTTTGGGCAGTCTAGTTTCCAGTGGATGGAGTGATTCCAGTCTCTGGTTGGAGTCTACAATAGTCTGGTTTGATTTATAGGCTTGGGGGTATGGTTTTATCTGAAGACAACAAGCACAGGAGCTCCCAAGAGTAATTAGACAGTCTCTCAGATGTGTATCCTCACCCCAATTTCAACTCAATCCCCACCCTACCTTCCACCCCTCACTTGGATACTTAGCAGTCAAGAATCAACTGAAAATAAAAACCTGTGCTCCTTACTACACAATATGTGTCCCATAATACATACTACCATTTTTTAAATTTTATCAATTAAAAATTTGATAATTGCTTCTTTTAACAACATGGATTACTATTCATAGAAAGTGTTACCAATAAATTCTGTCCATTCATTTTATGTGATTGTCTATTATTTTCCAGTAAAAATCACTTGTTTGTTTTTCTTGTCTTTTTGATCTAGAGTTATGACCGCCTAAATCAAATGAATCAAGCAGCAAAATATTTCCTGCTGCAGATTGTTGAAAATGGATCCTGGGTGGGGATGGTTCACTTTGATAGTACTGCCACTATTGTAAATAAGCCAATCCAAATAATAAGCAGTGATGAAAGAAACACACTCTTGGCAACGTTACCTACATACGCTTGGGGAGGAACTTCCATCTGCTCTGGAATTAAATCCGCATTTCAGGTGAAAATTGTACTGCAAATATATTTTGGTTTTTGTTTCTTTTCAGGACATTTTCATGTTAAGTGCTATGCACATACTTGCTGTCTTATTTTAACATAATTAATCCTAAGAAGCACAGGACTAAACAAATAGAAAAAAGTTCTCTTGATGTTTTAATGGATCAGTGAATGAACAACCCATGGGTGAATAAATGACTATCAATTTGCCACTCACTTACAAGCCCAAGGAAGTCATGGACTTTGCTGTCTTGTTACCATGCAGTAGTCAGTGCTCAGTAAATGTTAGTTAAATAAGTGTGCTTGG
The DNA here is from genome assembly GCF_003255815.1 of Theropithecus gelada. Classification (NCBI taxonomy): domain Eukaryota; kingdom Metazoa; phylum Chordata; class Mammalia; order Primates; family Cercopithecidae; genus Theropithecus; species Theropithecus gelada. The sequence goes on from NC_037668.1 coordinate 114,440,314, forward strand.
ATGCAAAAGTCATCAACTTTTGGGGCAATGACACAGGTGGTATAGTATTATTCCACTTTAAGCTAGTCCTCATTTGAGTTTCTGTAACATTCAGCTAGGGCAAACTATTTATTATACCTCTTACAGCAGATGTAGCAAGACTGAGAGTCATATTTAGGGTAAGCCATATGAGTTAGAGCATGAACTTTGACATCAGAGTACTGTATGTGCTACTTACTAACCACATAATTTTAGGCTAACCTTTCAGTCCCTTTGGACTCTCAGTGTCTTATCTATACAATATGGGAAATAGGAATGCCTACCTCATAGAGTATAAGGATTACATGAAATGATACATTTACATACTTAGAACAATATTTACTATATTATGTAGCAAATATCTACTTCATATATATACTAAATATATAATTTATTATAAGTATATATTTATAATGATTAGTAAATATATGTATAATTATTATGAACATTATTTTTAGTCAAATGGTCATCTTGAGCTCACAATTAATATAAATTATGTCATTTTACTGTTTAGAAATCTTCACTGTCTCTTCACAGTCTACAAAATTGTTTCAATTTCTCAGTCTGATATTACTAAAAAGTCTCCCCCACCCAGTAAAATTGCCATCATTTATCTTTCCTGCCTTATTTACTCCATTCTCCCCTCTCGATGCTCTATCCTCCAACCAACTTACTACACACATTGTTCTCCAAGTCGCCTGTATACTAACAGCCTCAAAACCTTTGCACCATGCAAGTTCCTCTACTTAAAATGCTTCCTGTTCTCCCATCTCTGCATGTTAAAATTCTACCAATCCTCCAAAATCCTTTCTCCTTCATGTAACTTCCCTTTTACTCCCAACCCAACTGAATGTGTCTCTTCCATGGATTGCATGACATTTTAGTTTAGGTTTGTAACATGAAGTCCTACATTCAAATCACAATTGTCACTTATCAGCTCTGTGACCCTAAACATGATTCTTATCCCCTCTAGTCCTCAATTACCTCATCAGTAAAATAGGATACATAGGGTTGCTCTTGTTTTAATTTATTCAAAATATGAACATGCTTTAATTTACTCACCAAGCAAAGCTTTTTGACTCTTGTGGTACGTATATATAAGTGGGGAACAGATAATAAATAGATAAAAACAAGAATTGCAGATTATGTAGACAGTGTTGTGAATAAATGAAACAGGGCAATGGGACAGAGTAACAGGGAAAGGAGAATTACTTTGGGTGGGAGGCCAATGAGCCTTCTCTAAAAAGTAACATTTAAGCTCTGATTTGAAGGATGAGAAGAAGCCAGTGGTTCAGATAGAAAAGAAAGTGCAAAAGTTCCTTAGAAAAAGGTGAGAAAAAACTAGATTATTCTAAGAAATTATAGAAGCTAGTGGCACTGGAGTTTGGCAAATGAGGGGGTATGAAATGTGGTTGGAGAGGTAGACAATGACAGATCTTAGAAAACTTCAAAAAATATGAGGCTTGTATTTTGTTTTAAGCACAACAAAAAGCTCTTGAAGAGTTTAAAGTATCAGAATTTGATAATCAATTTATGTTCCAGGAAGATGATTACAATTGCCCTGAATAAAATAAATTGTAGGCAGTAAAAGTGGTAATAGGAAGACATTTTGGGAGCCTGGAGTTGGATCAAATTATACAATGTATAAAACATGGTTAATACATAGCAAATGTTCAGTAAACTGTAACAGTACATTGTTATTTCTCTTGAACTATAGAATATTCTGTGGTAAATACATATTAGTTTTGTCTTTGTTGTTCATCTCTAGATCTCCTCAGTCTCTGACACAGAGCTTCATAAACATTGTTACATTGAACCCAATTATTTATTAATATATGAATGTAGGAATGTAGTTGCTACTGAATCCCCCGCACAGTGACTGGCACATTGTAAATACTTGGTAAATAATCTCATGCAAGAAAAGAAGAGGTGAAAGAGAGAACTCTGTTTCATCTTTGGATCTTCATTTTATACTTAAATGCATGGGAGAAGTGTGATAGAGATGCTACCAATGCCATAAATGTATAAAAGCATTTTCCTATCTTTCCGTTTGGTTTCAATGCATGTCAGAGAATATTTCCCATATATTGCAATATGTGTATTAGTCACTCTTTGCTTCAAAACATGCAAAATTGAAATAAGGGTGGTCAATTTGTTCCCTGATACCAACTTTCAAGGGATTTCTACATTCCGAACCCTCTTCTGCAAATCTGCACACACACCTCCACTCCCTGCCAAAGAAAACCACTCATAATCTGTTATTTTTCACCTCTTGGCCTGGACTCAAGGTCTCAAAATGGTGCTCCAAGATGCCACCACCAATTAAAACTGTCAAAGAAAATGAAATATAGTTGTCATCCTGGGCTAAGTTCTCTTTATCCTCTTTTACAGGCATCTAGTTTCAAACTGTTTGGCATTTAGGAAAAGGATTCAAGCTACAAATTGAACGTAATAAATATAATTTTAATATATTCTTTGAGCATCACCAATATGCTTAGTTCTGTGCCAGTTATTATCAGAAGTAAATGAAAGTTGCATAACAAGGCCGCATGCTTAGAACTTTCTATATTTTTTCTTTATAAGCATACTGAGGGTTTACTAATTTGTAATCACTGACTTTTTAAAATGTTGAAGTGGATTCTTAATGCATCTAGCTTTAAGTGCAAGAGACCTCATAAACTGAAGGCTTGTCTGTCAGAAGGTAGTCCAGTCAAAGAAACCAGAACACTATTTAATGTCATATACTGTGATTATACCTTTGGTATCTGGTTGACCTGAGTTTCCCAGGTTGAGATATTATTGTCATTTAGTCTAGATGATTTTCCAAAGCCTGGTCCCACTGAATTCATTTGAATAAATACTCCCTGCAGCTGGGAGTTTAAAAAAATTTTCATGTTTAACATCCCCCAAGGATTGTTGATTGAAAATTCTTTATTTTAAAATAGAGGCTATCTCTTCTATTCTGCATAACTTGCGTTTATTCTCTCTGTAATTTTTTTCTGATTTCCCATTTGTCTATTTGATCTAGGAACGCCTGTTGGTAACTGTGCTCTGAATTATGTTTTCAGGTCATTGGAGAGCTAAGCCCCCACCTCGATGGATCTGAAGTAGTGCTGCTGACTGATGGGGAGGACTACACTGCAAGTTCTTGTATTGATGAAGTGAAACGAAGTGGAGCCATTGTTCATTTTATTGCTTTGGGAACAGCTGCTGATAAAGCAGTAATAGAGATGAGCAAGATAACAGGTAAAACATGTTCCATTTATTCCAGCCCTTCAATAGCAATGCATACATGTAAAGGCTGACAGTTCAACAACTTCTCTTGAGTTTCTGCCCTGAAGGTACTGAAGCTGGGGACCAGACCCAATCTCTGTTCTCATGGCACTTGGAGTTCAGTTGGCTGGAGAGACAAATAAAACTGCTAATGAAATAACATAATCAGATAACATTCCTTCATAACAGGAGGAATATAGAAAAATAAAAAGTTCTATGTGAGCAGAGGAAGCCATTAGCTTTATTAGAGTTGTATAGAGCCAGGGAAAGGAAGCATGAGAAACTAGCTGAATTCTGAGCTGGGCTTTGAACAAGGTGTTGAATTTCTCTGGGAAGAAAAAGGGGCTAAGAAAAGTTGATCAAGTCGTGAGCAAAAAACATCATGTTGGGGTGACAGTGCAAGGCACATGGAGGGAATGGTGAAAACTCCGTGAGACCAGAGCATAAGCTGTGGGGTGGGTGTATGTGATTAACAGAAACTCAGGCTGAAAAGATCTAAATAACAAAGTTTTTATGTAAACATTAACTATGGTAGCTGTTATTTCAGACACACAGACGTGATGAAAATGGATTACGTGTTTCCAATACCTTCTTAAACTTAGTAGAGAATATATGATTTATGACATGAGTATAAATTCTGTTGAATTGACTTCTAACGGTACTAAATATATGCTTGCTTTTTAATGCTTAGTTATGCAAAATCACATCATTTCAAAGTCCTTTCATGGCCATTGTAAAATTTATTTCTATTCCAAGTAGCTCCTTAAAAGTAGTACTTTTTTGGATTTATCACTCTTGCTTTCCATTTTTCTATCTGCTCATTGCCAATTATTGTGAGGATACCTAAATATAGCAGCTCTTTCATCTTTCTAATTTTCTGATTTTGGTCTACGCTGGCTGAAATATCTGAAAGTTAACTTTGTTAGAACTAAAATAAAAGATTAACAATCTTTTAACAAAAGATTTCACAAACCTACACTGGCTGAAATATCTGAAAGTCAATTTTGTTAGAAATAAAAGATTCTCTAAAAGGGCTGTGTAAAGTTTGTGAGCTTTAATACATGGAATTGTAACATCTTTCATATTCTATAATTATCATGCATTTTAGCTAGCTAAGATTTTGATAATGAGGTATTATGGTAGCTTTCATTCCCTATTATGACATTTTAAAATGAGCATTTCAGAATTAATCTGTACAACTATGTGCTTTTGGTCTATTTTAATAACACATACTGAAACTATGATTTTGTTTTAACTATTACCTTAATAATCACTAAAACATACATATTTATTTTCTAGAAAGCAGTCTAATTAATGTATTTACATTTTAGGAGGACATCATTTTTATGCTTCAGATAAAGCCCAGAACAATGGCCTCATTGATGCTTTTGGGGACCTTACATCAGGAAATACTGAACTCTCCCAGAAGTCCCTTCAGGTCAGAGTTCTCATTCCTTGGGTTTTCATGTTCACCTTTGCCATAACAAAGAAAAAACAATTTGGTGGTTATAAGTTTTGAGTTCCATATTTTTCTCAAAGTAAATTTTTAATTAAAATCTAAACTTTAATCTTAAATAGAAATTACCCTTTAGCTATAGCCAAATTAATTGGTAAAACAAAAGTAAAATAAATGGTGAAATAGCAGACATACTGTTTCTTTTCCTATTGCCACAGTCCTGGTTAAGAAATGACATTACAATGTAATAATGTCAAATATTTCACCAAAAATGGACCTTTTCCAAAATAAAGCACCCATTTTTCAATGAATGCATTTTAAAAGCTCGTGCTTGAAGCTTTCCCCATACTAAACTTCTATGAAATAGATTTAGACACATGAACTCAAGAACCTGGTTGGGAAATGGAAGGAGTGTATCTTGGAAATAAATTAAGCAGGAGAAAGAAGGCGTGAATAGTCATTGTCTAGCTACAAACATAGGGCTTCTGTCACCTCTTCAACCACTTTTTTCAGTGGCTTTTTGTTTTATTCACCTGTCTTCTGAACTTAACACTTTTGCTCATCTGGGTCTTAATAGCACCACCATTTTCTGTTACTTAGATTCAAAAACTGTGAGTAAACTTTGATTCTTCTTTCTTCATGTCCCATGTGAACATAGCCAGTTTCTCTCAAAATACATTTTACAAAAATTTTTGTCTTCATTCCTACATGTCTATGTCACGCCACTTTATATCAAGATTTCTGTCTTGTGTTTTCCAGCTCATCAACTCTATATTAAAACTTGCCATGATCCCTAAACAAACCTATTTTCCTCTACTTCTCAACAATGAAAGGAACAGAAGTTATAGGATGTGAGCTTAGAGTATGTGCAGATTGGTTTGCACATCTGGTCTACAGATATATCCTGCAAACAAGTTAAAAATTGGTGTGAGATATAGCCTGCTACTGTGTAGAGAATAAGCTGAAGGATAATAAAGGTCATTTCTGAGGTTGCCATGGTCGTTGACTGAGAAAATGATGATTACAGTGACTGAAATTGACAAGGAGAGAGAACTGATTCTGAAGATACTATTTTGTGTTCTGTTTATTTTAAATGGATGGTAGGAACACCAAGAAACCCGCTATACAGTATAGCAACTGTAGTTAACGACAATATATTGTATATTTGAAAATCACTAAGTGCATTTTCTGCATTCTCACCACAAAAAAAGAAATGAGTATGTGAGGTAATGCATATGTTAATCCACTTGATTTAGCCATTCCACAATATATGTATATTTCTTTGTCACTTTAAAAAATAAGTAACTAAATAAAAATGGTTGGCTCTCCTGGACTAAGAGCTATCAACAAAAAGTTGAAAAGCTTTCTTTAAAGCTCCTCTCAAAAAAAGGTTCTATCTTCAATTTCCTCTCTTCTCAGGATTCCAACCTTTTTGTATCAGTTTGCACTCTGTTGAATATATTTACTGTCCAGTGCTACTCCCTCTATCTGTGTGAAAAAATTATTTCAAAATTCCGTATCAGGAAAATATCCATGAATGCTTGCCAAGACAACCGGGAAAAAAACAGTAAGGTCATATTCATGACTGTAAAACCCATGCTTCTGCTCTAAGTCTCTTACTTCCTCACTTTTTAATTGATAACTGTCATATCATCACCAGCTTGCAGAGAGATCACAAGTCTAAGGTGGTTTGCCATTTATAAGCTTGTTCTCAGGCCAGAAATTAAAAACCGTCTTTAAAAAGCATAAAATTACTGTCTTTTCAATTAATTTTGAAATCTATTTAAACAGCTTGAAAGTAAGGGATTAACACTGAACAGTAATCCCTGGATGAACGACACTGTCATCATTGACAGTACAGTGGGAAAGGACACATTCTTTCTCATCACATGGAACAGACTGCCTCCCAGTATTTCTCTCTGGGATCCCAGTGGAACAATCATGGAAAATTTCACAGTGGATGAAACTTCCAAAATGGCCTATCTCAGTATTCCAGGAACTGCAAAGGTAAGCAATCAGCTTTTAGACTTCCTGTCAATATTTTTAAAAAACTGAACATAAATTGTTTAATGTCATAAATGTGAGTACCAAAGGTTGTATCAACTTTAAAATTAAGATAAAATAGTATGTAATTTCTATGCCTGTGTCCTTAAAATTATGATGGTAGGAAAAAGGAAAAAAGAACTTACGTATCAAGAAGAAGGAAGAAAAGGTAGTCAAGACAGTCTGAGAAGAATTTTAAGAAGGAAATGTAGGAAGAGTCTATGCAAATTGGTGGGTAGAGAGCTACAGGGTCCTTCCTTTTTCACCCTACCAGGATTGATGAATCTGTGGACTCTAAGGTCAAAACCAAGGCAAACCCTCTAAAATTTATTTTTTTCCAGTTGAGATGTAGCAAGGTGTACACATCATCAATGATACCACTTGGCATGCCCTGTCTGAACTGCCTCAGCCCTTGCCCGTTTATCCTCAACATCCTTAAAAACCTCTTTATTCTACTCCCCATTATATAATTTATTTAGAATTACATAATGGAAATATAGAAAGCAGCTTGACTTTGGATACTTACTATATTTTGGTTGAAATTTTTAGGTGGGCACTTGGGCATACAGTCTTCAAGCCAAAGCAAACCCAGAAACATTAACTATTACAGTAACCTCTCGAGCAGCAAATTCTTCTGTGCCTCCAATCACATTGAATGCTAAAATGAATAAGGACATAAACAGTTTCCCCAGCCCAGTGATTGTTTATGCAGAAATTCTACAAGGGTTTTTACCTGTTCTTGGAGCCAATGTGACTGCTGTCATTGAATCACAGAGTGGACATACAGAAGTTTTGGAACTTTTGGATAATGGTGCAGGTAATTCACAGGTTTTTATGAATAAGCCAATATTTTCCTAATTCAGCATGTTGTGAGTCCCTGTGGCATTGTGGGGCAGTACGACAGACAACAGAATTGATGCAGATTAAGGAGGAACAGCAGGACCAGCAGGAAATTTTATATAGGTAAAACCTACAGAGTGCCTAGCAAATGTCTTGCATGTGGTAAACACTCAATCAATGTTTTGGGGCTGAGCACAGTGGCTCAGGTATGTAATCCTAGCACTTTGGGAGGCCAAAGTTGGCAGATCACTTGAGGTCAGAAGTTCGAGACCAGTCTGGCAAACATGGTGAAACCTCTTTTCTACTAAAAGTACAAAAAATTAGCCAGGTGTGGTGGCACACACTTGTAAACCCAGCTACTTGGGAGGCTGAGGCCGGAGGATCACTTGAACCTGTGAGGTGGAGGTTGCAGTGAACCAAGATCATAACACTGCATTCTAGCCTGGGCAACAGAGAGAGACTCTGTCTCAGTAACAACAAAAATACCCGATAAATAAATAAAAATAAAAAAGTTTTTGCTTGTTGGATTTTTTTGTTTGCTTTTTGTTTTTTTGAGATGAGGTCTCACTCTGTCACATAGGCTGGATGGAGTTCAGTAGCACCATTTCAGCTCACTGAAGCCTCTGCCTCCTAGGCTCCAGCAGTCCTCCCATCTCAGCATCCCAAGTAGCTGGGATATAGGTGTGTGCCACCATGCTCAGCTAATCTTTACATTTTTTTTGTAAAGAAAAGGTCTGCAAAAGAGAAAAGGTCTCACTATCTTGCCTCAGCTGGTCTCAAACTCCTAGGCTTAAGGTATCCTCCCACCCCAGCCTCCCAAAGTGCTGGGATTACAGAAGCGAGCCACCATGCCTGGTCATACATGTAATTTTTTGTCATCATTATTGTTTATCATCCAGGCAACCAATGTCTGTCACCAATTAGAAAGGTCTCATTCAGGAGACTGAGGACAGCATCAAGAAAGTCTGGCTAGAGAGGATGAAGCACAAGCAAACTAGATGCGATTAAGTGGCAGAACTTGGGTCTCTGGCAGGAAAATAAAGTAGGAGTAATCCTCAACAGCTGGAACACAGTATAAATATAGTCCTGAGAACTGGGACCCAGGGGCAGCTAGCACTGCCACGAGAGAGGAAGATTCATCACTGGGGCATCAGATACCAGGTCTGGCTGGTAGGAATCAAGATGCAATGTTGGCCATTCTCTATCTCCATGGTCTGCACAGATGGGTGATACCTAAAGACCCTTTCCCTAGATTCTGGATTGTTCTAGGAACAGAAGCTTCTGTTAAGAGGTTAATAAGCAAGGAAATAACTATATTGATAGGCACTCGAATTAACAAAATTTTCCATCAGTGTATTTTGCAATGTAACTTATTCAATCATTTTATAATCATATCTTCAACTAGAGTTGCCCCTGAGAAAAACTGAGAAGCTGAAATTGTTCTTTTGTGTACCTCAATGTCTTCTTCAGATATATCAATATTTCCACAACTATTCCTTGCCTCTTTTTCCCCTTTCTACAAATCTATACTACATTAAAACTTATATGCACCATGTTTCCCTTCTCAACATTTTGCTAGATGACCATTTAGGTAATTGGGGAAATTTGCTAATTTGGAGTGCCTTTACCTGAGATGGTATTGGTGATTAACAATGACATAGAGCAGACATTCTTTAGTCTGCAAATGTCTTTAGTTTGCAGACAAACTTTAGTGTGCAAAGGAGTTATCTCGAGGGCTTGTAAGAACACAGAATGCTGGGACCTTTTCCCTAGGAAATCTGGGAAATGTGTATCTCTAAAAATCACCAAATTTAGTAATTTTAGTTGACTCTTGTGAGAATTAAATCCTACACAAAGATAGGATTTTTCCTTAGTAGAGACCCTTTTGATTTAAAAAGAGAAATGACATAATTAATGTGTTTAGAGTTAGAGAAAGCAAGCTGAAAGCAAACAGTGGTGGAGAAATTGTAAGAGTACTATGTGTAATATTCTGTATATGAATTAATAAGGATGGGAAGGTGAAGTATTTAGGCATTTATTATGCATACATAAATATCAATGTGTGCGTATGTATGTTATATAGACCTAGTAGATATCAAAATAACTCAAAGGTATCAATTCTACAATATATTGTTTTGGCAGAATATAATGAAAATATTCTCCAAAGGGTCAATCTCAAAATATTAAGCCCAATCTAGAGGATATCCTTGTAGAAGCCAATTGTTTGTCTTTGAAAATGCATACGTTTCTCTTTACAATACTTTATTCCTTCATTTCTATAACAAGGCGCTGATTCTTTCAAGAATGATGGGGTCTACTCCAGGTATTTTACAGCATATACAGAAAATGGCAGCTACAGCTTAAAAGTAAGGGCTCATGGAGGAGCAAACACTGCCAGGCTAAGCTTACAGCCTCCACTGAATAGAGCCGCGTATATACCAGGCTGGGTAGTGAACGGTGAGTAACTCATGATATTTATAATCCAGTGATAGTTTGAATAATATTGGTGATTTTATATAATTGAGACTTCAAACAGCTTGATCACAACTCAAAATATAGCTTTTTCCATTTACGGAATAAAGTTCTCAGTCATACTAGGATTTGCCTGTAAATTAAGCTTTGGTACAATGTCTGGCACCTAGTAAGCACTCAAGCACTCAAAAAAGGTCAGTTATTATTGTTTTTTAAACTTTCAATTTAGGTTTGGGGGTACATGTGCAGGTTTGTTATATAGGTAAACTCGTGTCATGAGGGTTTGTTGTACAGATTATTTTGTCACCCGGGTACTAACCTAGTATCCAATAGTTATTTTTTCTGCTCCTCTCCCTCCTCCCAACCTCCACCCTCAAGTAGGACTCAGTGTCTGTTGTTACCCTCTTTGTGTCCATGAATTCTCATCATTTAGCTCCCACTTATAAGTGAGAACATGCAGTATTTTGGTTTTCTGTTCCTGCATTAGTTTGCTGAGAATAATGGCCTCCAGCTCCATCCATGTTCCTGCAAAAGACATGATCTCACTCAAAAACATCAGTTATTACTGTGTTAGTTTGGAACATCTTATGTATATCAGCAATAATATGCCCAACTTTCAGCTCAAGATGAAGGAAACAGGTCAGTTTATGAACCTAAGCACAAGCCAGTGCAGAATTTATCCTTCAGATTACATATGCTGTAAGAGTAAACATTCATTTGGAATTTTAATAAGTCAAAAAGAAAAAAAAAACAATGTGTATAGTAAAGTGATGTAAGAATTAAGAATGCATTCTTTGCTAGCTTTCTTTTATCTGGTCCCTTGTGACTTTTAGGGGCTTTCTACTAGCAATTGGGATACAACAGAAGAATTATTCCTTAGCACTTGCAGCATGGAGGGAGGGACCTAGCACAAGTGGGTGGAGGAGAACTGGCAATGATTTCCCCAGATATATTCCCAGAGTGCTGATAATTCAAGAGGTAAAGCAATTCCTTTTTTAAAAAGGCACATATTGAATTATATAATATTTCTCTCATCCAGTGTAGGCTTAATTCTAAAGCAATGTGTTATCTGACTCTGTCCTACAATATCCTACCAAAGAAAGAATTCTCTCACCAATTGGATGCTTATGATTGTCACAAAACTTAGTAAAAATGTGACTGTATATATATTTATTAAAAGGAAAAGACAAGTGGGGTGAAGAAGGTGATTCCCTGAATTATAAAAAGTACCAGCAGTTTTGCCCATTATAAACCAGGAAATGTTTAATGCAGGGGAAATTGAAGCAAACCCACCAAGACCTGAAATTGATGAGGATACTCAGACCACCTTGGAGGATTTCAGCCGAACAGTGTCTGGAGGTGCATTTGTGGTGTCACAAGTCCCACATCCAGAATATCTCTTGGATGACCTACATCCACCAAGTCAAATCACAGACCTTGATGCCACACTTCAGGACGATGAGATTATTCTTACATGGACAGCACCAGGAGATAATTTTGATGTTGGGAAAGGTAAGGACGAAGTGTCACATGATTTTGGCTTAAGTGAAAGGTGCTAATTGCAAAAACAAGGGTGTAAGGGCGGGCGAGGGGAGAATGGTTTTATATTGACAGCCTAGCAAAGTATTAATTTCATAATCTGTTATTTTTTAACCAATCAAATGACACATTTTAACGTGGTCCTACTTTTCATACAAAGAAGGTAGCAGTTTGCAGAGCTTAAGATCAGAATTCAGCTTTTATTAAAAAATGAGTAAGGTTTTTGATCTGAGTATCTACTTTGTATAACTAGACATTTTTGAGAATTAAAAAAAGGAATGAATATGCTATGCTCCAGCCTCTAAACTACATGTAACTTTTTTCCTCAGCTCAACATTATATCATAAAAATAAGTGGAAGTATTCTTGATCTAAGAGACAGTTTTGATGATGCTCTTCAAGTAAATACTACTGATCTGTCACCAAAGGAGGCCAACTCCAAGGAAATCTTTGCATTTAAACCAGGGAATATCTCAGAAGAAAATGCAACTCACATATTTATTGCCATTAAAAGCATAGATAAAAGCAATTTGATATCAAAAGTATCCAACATTGCACAAGTAGCTTTGTTTATCCCTCAAGCAAATCCTGATGACATTTCTCCTACTCCTACCCCTACTCCTACTCCTATTCCTACTCCTACTCCTACTCCTGATAAAAGTCATAATTCTGGAGTTAATATTTCTACTCTGGTATTGTCTGTGATTGGGTCTGTTGTAATTGTTAACATTATTTTAAGTACCACCATTTGAACCTTAATGAAGAAAATAATCTTCAAGTAGACCTAGAAGAGAGTTTTAGAAAACAAAACAATGTAAGTAAAGGATATTTCTGGATCTTAAAATTCACCCTATGTGTGATCATAAACTCATAAAAATAATTTTAAGATGTCTGAAAAGGATACTTTGATTAAATAAAAACACTCATGGAGATGTAAAAACTGTCAAGATTAAAATTTAATAGTTTTATTTTTTGTTATTTTATTTGTAAGACATAGTGATGAACAGAGATCCTTTTTCATATTGTTACCTGGTTGTTTATTATTTGATACAACATTTTTCTGAAATGATATTTCAAATTTCATCAAGAAATTAAAATTATCTATTTGAGTAGTCAAAATACAAGGAGAGCAAATAAACAACATTTGAAAAAAATGAATTTGGTGTTGGTACTATTAAGTATAAATTGATGATGTCGTATTCCTCCAAAGCCTCCAACTATACCCTACAATTGCCAAGGTTATGTTTACTACAATTCATGGATATGGAGGATACCAGAAAAAAAAAAATCAATTACCACCTGTCAAACTATAATTTTTCCTGATTTTATTTTGATATAAACATATATCTATCTCTTTTCATTTAAAAAGCCATACTCATCTGCGTACTTTTTGTTTTATCATAGGAACGAATTACTGAAGCAACTATCTATTGCCCTTGTTTTCAGATAAAGAAAACTAAATATTTTTTAAACATAATATTTTCATTCATCTCTCAGGGTCACAACCATATTGACTAATGAGATCACTTAAGGAGAAAATGTAGGTTGAAAGGAACAGTTTTATATGGCAGACCATAGCCAGGTCAGCCAGAGACCCTAATGATGGAAACAAAATGGAACACAGAGCATGTAACAATGGTGTAAGATGGTGCAGAAAGAACTTCCCCTCATAGGAGTAGGTAGACTTGGAGTCCAAGTTTACAAGCATACAGTTTCCTTGTTCTACCAACGGGTGGTTTTCTCATTTTGCACAGGAATTTTTATTACTATAACTCAGCATCCTGAGGAACTAAAGAGGACCTGCAGAACAGCATCCACTCATTTGCATTCTTATCTCATGTAGCATTGGCGGGAATTCTTTGCTCTTTGGAAGTAAATGAAAACAAAAGCCATATAAGCTGAGTCCAGGGGTCACTTTTAACAATCTTCAAACATAGATCTTGACCTGGCATAAAGAATTTGGTGTGATTAGAAGGGCTGACAAAAAGGGCCTTGTAGTTTAAGTTGGAAGTAGTAAAGGAGCAAAGGAAGAGGAAGTAAGTGGGAGACTCCTGACTCAAGAATGGTTTGACTTCCTCTGAAAGCATGCAGAAGAAAATGTGCAGAGGAAAATGAGCGGCACACTAGGGCATTTGGAGACTAAGTTGTTGAGGTAAAAGGTCTATTGGCACTGTTAGCTCCTCTAGCAGACTGGCATCTGTTTGGCCAGTGCTAATGGCTAGGGATGTACAGGAGCATATGCACGAAAAGCATTAAGGGTAGAGCACCTGCCCTTTACCAAGAGGGGAATGAAGGCCTGAAATTCTATGTTGGCACCAGAAATATCATGTAACAGTCAGATTTTCTGTATATCCCTTCCACCCATTCACCCCATTACTCTGGAGGCAAAGCCTACCAGTCTGGTTACTTCCCTCTCTGAGGTTCTAGTGCAACAACTAGGCTCAGGTGGATCCCAGTGGTGGGCTGTCCCCTCCCAGGTCAAGCTCTAATTTCATTCTATTCCCAGCTCTGCATCAAGTAGTTATTTGTGAATTCTTAAGAATCAGAAAGATAACTAAATCGTTACCATTGTTGTAGTCAGTACAGGCTACATAATTTATGCTGCTCACTGCAAAATGAAAATAAGATGCCTTTGCCTTAAAATTAGTAAGAATTTCAAGACACCAACAGCTAAATGTTAAACCAAGTTCAGGGCCCTTCTAAGCAGAGCTCCAAGCAACAGCATAGATGGTATGTCCACAAAACCAGCCCTGACTGCACTCCAGGATAAACTAGCGATGGTACCTACAGTATGAAGCCTCTGTGTGCGCTGTCCATTACAACTACCTAGCAGCATTCACGGTCTAGTAGTTGATTTAGTTAATCATGAAAAAGTACCACATTTGGGAAGCTAAGTTTAGGCTCATCTCCTCTTGCAGGGAATCTGGCAACAGAAAATACATCTAAGATATTCCATTAAAGAAGAGAGGGAGCCCTGTATGGGAGAGGATGAACCCTCTATGGACCTCAGAGACTCGAATGTCTACAGGGTTCCTGAATAGAAAAAAACCTGTATCACTAGCTATCCAAGTCAGTGTTACTCCTTGGGGTGGGAAGTCTACAGTGTCACAAGCTAAACACCTACCCCAGGGGCTGCCCAAGCTCTAGCACAGAGAGATGGTATGCATTCATAGTCGCAGCTGCTCAGCTAGGACTGAGAGAACTACCTTTCCATGCTTCCATTCATGCCACTGAGATGGCTGCTGTCACAGGCCAGAGTGCCCCAGTAGAGCATGTGTAAGTGTAGGGGCCCAAACCACAGTGCCTGATGAACATTCACACCAGCATAAAATAGGACTAAGAGGAGTTCAACTCAAAGCAACACTGAAGTGATCCAGGCCCATTGAAGCCAAACAGAAAAGTATGGTAGCTAATCCCCAGAAAAGTTTCCAATGATCCACAATTCCAATTATTTGTAGCCTTATGTAGTTCTTTCTCACATTGGATCTGAGCTGGGTGAATGATGTGCCTTAATTAACATAATATAGCAAAAATGATAGCTGTTTCCATTTTAGTGTTCTTGGGAACCCTGACCTACCATGTTAAAATACAGCTATGCTAATGGAGAGACCACTGGAGAGGTTCCAAGAATACATGGAGAATAAAAAGAGGACTAATTAACTCTCCCTGTTTCCCAGCCTCTAGATGATTCCATTTACAGTCACCAGACTCTAAGCCTAACCAGCAAAAGAACCTCACATTTAAGCCCAGACAACCAATAGAATCATGGAAAAAAGAAGATGATTGATGTTTTGAGCCACTAAGTTTTGGGATGGTTTGGTCCACAGTGCTAGATTACCTAGATAACCAATAACTGTATTGGTCAGTGTTCAGTCAGGGAAACAGACCACCATGAGTATTACAGAGTAGAGAAATTATTTATTATAAGAATTAGGATGAGGAAGTAAAGTACTAAAGAAAGGAAATGGGAGATCAGAAAAAAATCTAACAAGCCTATCTGAAGTGCTGAAGTTTGTGTTGGGTGTTTCATGTTGGTATCCAGGCATGTCCAGGAACTGGAATGGGATCGTGAAGGGGGCTACTGTGGAAGTCTGTGGAAGACTGTTACCTGTGCATAAAAAAACCTCTGTGGGTTTGTTGCCAAGAGTCTTGTGGTGGACCTAGGATCACTGTCAGTCAGCAATGTCAGCATTCAGAAAGAAGAGTCAGAAATGGAGTAGAGAGGAGCAAGGATGCCGGCCCATCTGCACCTGTTTCCCACCACTTCTTATCACTTCTCCTGCAGGCAGTTATGGCTGCTGTTTTACTTCTGCCTTCCACATTTCATGCAAATTATTTTTGACCAACTTTAATCCAGAATCATATGGTTTCTGAGAGATGTAGTTCCAATTTATCCAACTTGCCTCAGCAAAGCCACTATTATATTAAGTGAAATAAGCCAGACACAAAAAGACAAATACCATATGTTCTCATTTGTATGTGAAATCTAAAAACATTGTACACATAGAAGCAGAGTAGAATGGTGGTTACCAGAGGCTGGGGTGGGAGGAAAAAAATAAGTTTAAGAGATCTACTGTACGTCATGGTGATTATAGTTAATAACAATGTACTCCATAATTGAAACTCACAACAAGAATAGATTTTAACTGATCTAACCAAAAAAAAATTGTATGCGCTAATGCATTAATTAAATAGCTTGATTTATCCATTCCACAGTGTATACATATACAGACATACCATGTTTTACTGGATTTCACTTTATTGTGTTTCACAGATACTGTGATTTTTACAAATTGACAGTGACAATACTAATAGAATTGGGCTCTGATATTAGTAATTGCTACCCAGTGAAATAGAGGAATTCAATAGAACACAGTTTGTTACAACAGCTCAAAAATTGTTTTTTCATGTTTATATCCTAGTGAATTGAGACTGTTCAATAAGCTGCTTTCACAGCAATTATACTCAATGTCATCACTGCCAAAACTTCGTAAGTTTTGAAAAATAACAAACAATGACAAATCCACTGCTATACAGATCTACTCTCTAGGCACCAAATTCCTAATTTGTCTTTCCACTTCCTTCCCTCTTACAGAGAACACTTTTGCTCACCATACCATCATTCTTTCTCCCTCCTTCCAGCAAATGTCTAGTCATTTCCTATGCTGAACTTTTTGGCAAGTCCTTGTCTTTCTCTCCAATCCTGTTCCTCTTACCATCACCTTCTACTTTTCTGGTGCCCAGCATTACTTGATCACTGATGCCTTAGATAAGCCTGATTTCCCTATAGTTCTGTCTTTTTCCTTCACATAACCATGAATATTATCTAGGGCTACCATATTACAGAACTTTAAAGGGATCCGTGCAAATCATACCTTCTATGAGTGGTACCCCTGGAGTTTCACAAAGCACAGCGTCTGCATCCTCATGTGGTAGTTCTACTCTTAGAGCTGACACATGAAAAAATAAGTATTTTTCATAAATGATTCTATATTGTTCCATGAAACAGGAAGTTATTTTAAAGCCTTAGCATCCGTAATAGCATTTTAGTAAATATACCTGTTCAGATCATATTTGTTGCTAATTAATTATTTGATTTATGACCCCAATACCCTGTTTTCTTTAATAATCTATGTGATGATCAGCAAATTAGTTCCTGATGCATTTGACCCTGTGAGGAATGTAAGCAAAGTGCTACATATTTTATGTCCTGCTGTCTGTCATCATGTGGTGTTTAGGAAATAGGAAGTTGTTTTAGAGGCATATGGAAAAGACTGAACAGTAGGAGTTTGGTGACATGAACGTAGAACCATCACTTACTTAATCATTTGAAGTTCTGTCTGGGCTTGGAACTAAAAACAATCAAAACCTTTTGCTTTTCTGCAAACATGCATCTATGTACAACCTCTCAAATGTGTTTAGAACCTTAATTAGGCTTCCTTCATTGAGCAAACCAGGACTCTCCAGATCCCAGAGAGCTCAGTGTCAGGAGACAATGCTATTTGAGGAGAGGAAGAAAGCCCACTATTATCTGTTGCTCCTTCAACTTGGGCTCCACCACCATGAACCTTCTCTTTCTCTCTCTCTCTTTCTCTCTCTCTCTCTCACACACACACACACACACACACAGTTTGAGCCAAGTAGGGAAATGTAGGTGGTTCATAGCACTGTTTGGGTATAGGTTTGTCAATTTGGGTCGGGAAACAGTATAATTCTATAAAACTAAATTCATTCTCTTCACCTATACCTTCTTCCAAAATGTCCTATCTCAGTGAAAGAAAAGTATCTCACCATCCAGTTATTCAAACCAGAGACCAGGAGGCCATCTCTTGACTCTCCAATTTCTCCACCGTTTATGTCAAATCAGTGAATGAGTCTTGTCTGTGAAATCTCCTTAACCCTTATCTCTTCTCCATTCCTCTTCAGTGACTGCCTCAGTCAGCCTCCATCATCTTCTTCTGAAAAAGATGGTCCCAATAGGTCTTTCTTTTCCGTCAATCCTTCCCAATCCATGTTCCCCACAGATTAACTTGAACAAAATCACAATAGTTCCCACACTGCTTTCAAGATAAGGTATAAATGTCACAAAGGCAGAGACTTTGCCTGCTTTATTCATCACTTCTTGCCAGGCACCTTGCATGATGGCAAATATTTGTCAAATGAATGACTGCAAGGCTCATCATCATTTGGCCCTAGCTTCGACTTCCACATCTCTTATTACACCATCCCCACTAATCTCCCAGCTGTAATCAGTCAAAGACTTTCAGTTTCCCCAGAAGTGCACACAGTTTTATATTTCTGGGCCTTTGTCAGAAATGCCATACTTTACCATTCCTTCTTTACTTCTAACCCCACCTTCTTCAGCCTCCCTTTCTGCCCCCTAATCACATTCCCCTTTTTCAAAATCCCATTTCTACTGCCTCTCCTGCTTCCCTCCCTCACACTCAGACAGAATAGAACACTCCCCCATTTGTGTCCCTTTCTTCATACAGAATTCTGACACCCAAATGCAGTTATTTGTTCACTATCTGACACGAGCCCTAACTCCTAATCCCTCTCAATTTTACAGTGAACACTTTGGAAAATGGGACTACATTCTGGGGACACAGAGTAAAAAAGAGAGAAGAGGAAGGATGGAGTGCTGCATATTCTAATACACACACACAAATACAAGACATCCCTATTCTTGCTTCTTTACTCTCTATATCCAGTCAGTCACCAAGTCTTGTCAATTCTTAATGTCTCAAAAAGTGTTCCACCTGTCTCTATCCCTAGTTCATGCCCCCAGCATCTCTAACCTATATTCCCTACAAAACCCTCTTCCAAACAGTCATTGTGAACCATCGTGAAGGTTGAGCCCTGCCTGAAGACACTCAGCCATGCAGGGCAGGAGTGAGTGAGGCCTGAAATATAGTCCAGCCTCAGCTCCCAGAATCAGGGCTGCAGGGGGCACTACTGGATCATTAGTCTGCCCAGAGGTGGCATGTTTTTCTAATTTATAAGTTGTTTTTCTAATTCACACAAGACATATATGCTAGTAATGCAAGCCTGTTTCCAACCAGTATTCACTTTGCAGCCGAAGTCTTTCTAAAGTACAAATATGATCCTCTCGCACTCCTATTTAAAACCTTGTAATGACTTTCCTTTGCACTCAAGGTGATGTAACCACAGACCCCAATTCGGTGTGGTTTCACTTTGTTAGTAACAAAAGGACGAGTTGCTTTGCAGTGCAATGGACCCGCAGGTTGCATATCATGTAACGTGAAGAGGTCCAGATGAACCAAGTATGTCTGATTCGAGACCCCAGAGCCAGTGGAATAAAAAAGCCAACCTAAGTACTTGAATCAAGGAACAGGGATGTAATTAAGAAGTTATTAGTACCCTCTTTTGTTGCATTGCAGACTTAAAAGCCAAAGGTCCATCACTACCCTTTGCATGACCCAGCCAGCTCACTCCTCAGTGCATTTTCCTACCCTTCCCATTGTTAGTCTCAGGCTATAAAACCTGCCCCCAGACCCCGACTTAGGGAGATGGATTTGAACTTGCCTCCTGTCTCCTTACCAGTTGATTCTCAATAAGGCTTTTTTCTTTACTTTTCTCAAAAGCCAGTGACACAGTATTAGCTTCTGTGAGCATCAGGCCACAAAACCATTGCTTGATTCCAGTGAGGTCCAACCCCTGTGGTATGATTAATGATGCTTTTCGTCTTCCACATCCAGCTTACTTCTCCAGTTTCATGTCTCACAACTTCTCACATTACATACTGGGCTCCATCCACCGTGGACCACTTCTAGTTCTTTGAATACATTATAGGATCTCTCATTCCAAGGCTATGAGGTGCTTTTCATTCTCTATGAATGCCCTCTTCTCCACTATCCCTCCACTTCCACATCCAGCAGTCACTGAATAACTCATACTCATTCTCAGGTCTTTGGAGTCATTCCTTCTGTGAAGCATCCCCTAATTCCTCCAACCTCTTGCCCCAGAGGGTTAAGCTCCTCTTCCCTTCCCTAATTCTCACCCCTGAGTTTCACGTTAACTCTGTGTCATGTAACTGCCCACTTACTTGTCATTATTTCCCTCCAGAGGGTGAGATGCTTGAGGGCAGGAGACAAGCTCTTACTCATCATCATCTCGCCAGTGCCCATCACCAAGCTCAATAAATGCTTGTCAAATTAAAACATGGAATCTGTGTTTTCCCAAGCATCAGTTTTAATGAATCAATCACAGAGCTGACAAAAGGACCACAAAAAGGAACCACTAACAACTTTACTGTATGAGCTTAAGCAGGAAAACATTATACCTATAGACAGGAATGCTGGGTCGTTCCACTTAAATTAAGGCAAAAGTATCCTGAACTATATCCTCATTGTTACTGCAATAACAAACTTTGGTTTCACATTTCCTCTTAATCTCCCAATCAGCTTTCAGCCCCTATTTAGGTCAATTCAAATTTTACATGAATTTTCTTCTGCCTAATAGGTTCCTTCAACACCAATTCCTCCAATGACTTTGATTATATCTGCCAAGGACATTAGCCTTTCAAATCAGTTTCAAAGATATCATGGCCAGACTCATTCAAATGCACTTAAAAACTTAGTTCACACTTGAGAAATGCAGCCTTTTCCTATTGGGCTACATCAGCCAGTCACTCTTCCTATACTGCTACCTAAACATCAGCACTGATCTACCAGGTGCCTGCATTCAAACCCAGAAGTCATTTTTTCTTTGAAATTGATGTTCCCTCCACTTGATTATTAATTGCTGACACTCTTTTGTCAGATATTCATTTATTTCTTCAGAGAGACCTTCTCTGTCAACCTAATCTTAAGCAACAACTCAGTCACCACCATATTTTTAAAAATCAAATTCTCTGTAGAGCATTTAACACTAGCTGATATTTTAAGTTTTAATGGAATGTTAGAATGTGTATTGTTTATCTTTCCCACTGGAATATGCGTTCCATAAGAGCAGTGACCTGTTAGTTTTGCTCACTTCATGAACTAGAACTAGATCAGGCTATAATAAATTTGCAGTTAATAACTGTTGAATAAATGAAAAGATAATGGAAGAATAAACTAAATATTTTATCCATGCTGTCTTATATGGAGGCATAGAATCAGGCCAAGGAGAGTTATTTAAACTATTTGTTATATACTAACTTGTTTATATCACTTTCTATCTTTTCTCTAGAGCTTCATACATGCAAACCTTGGCTTCTGTCATTTGCTAGGTGAATTTTCAGAAACCAAACACAATCATGTAACCAAAGTTGATCTCAAGAAAAGAACATTACCAGAATCCCAGATGCTGCCTTTCTACTCTCTTCCAATTATCATCTCCCATAAGAGATAATGGCAAGTTAAAAGTCAAGTTATCTTGGTTCTTAACAGCAGAGATTGTTTTTGCCTGTTTACACACTTCAGAGAGGTGGAATCATGTAGTACATATTCATTGGTGATTGGCTTTGTTTACTCAAATATGTATATGAGATTCATCCACATTGCTGTGTGTAGTGGCATTTTGTTGATTCTCATTACAGTAGTGTACAACTTTTAAAGTTCAATACTCATTAACATATTAAAATATAAATTCATTTTAATACACATATATATAACAAAATTTATATAAGGAAATTTAGATTCACATCAATTCTTTACTCTTTTAAAATAGTGTTCTCTATGATGAACATTCTTATAGCAAAAAACTTTATTCAAGTTTTTAAATTCATATTGACAGCTTATTAACAAGAAAGTTTTAACAATTCATCTTATTATCAACTGTATGTGCCAGTATTTGCCTCCTAAATTTCTTCAGCAAATGTGGATACTACTGTCCTTTTAAAATTTGTGTCACTCAATAATTTAAAATATGATATTTCATTGCTCTTTTTATTTTAACTTCTTTACTTACTAATGAATGTGTGGTTTTCCATATGTTTATTGGCTGTTTTTGTTTATATGAATGACCATTTATGTTTGATTCATCTTTTAAGTGAAGTATTCATCTTTTTTATTGATTGGTTGAGCAAAAGTTAATCCTCAATCTATTCAGGTTTCCAATGACTGGTTCCATTTTGATAATTTGTATTTGCCTAGAGAATTGTCCATTTTACTGAGGTTTCTTAATGAATGTGTAGCGGCATCTTGTGATTCTAATTTGCATTCTGCTAATGACTAATTCATTCAGACTTTAAAATGGATCAGCAACATTTTAAAATTCTGTTCTGAATCTGACATTAATTCTTGAGATTAAATTAGATCTTGTATACATAATTATTAGAAAAGCTTCAAGTGTTTACATATACACAGAATACATTCTGTGATCAAAAATGTAATTATTCATTTTCTTTAACTTAGAAAATAAAGTACGGATTAGAGAGCAATCTGACTCAAATGTGTCACTTTGCCCTTTTGATTTAGCTCATCCAAAGGACCATGCAAGCATTTTTGTGCCCACACTTTCTAACACCGTGAACTCCATTGAAAAGGAAGACCTTCTAACAGAGAACTGTGAAAAGAAAGACCTCGAACAGAGGTAGGAAAAGGAACGAGGTGTCAGTAAATGTCAGTGAAGTGACAGACTGGTGTGACAAATAAAAAATGAGGAAGGCTTTGGAGCTTGGGACCAGGAAATGAGAATGTGGAATTATTAGAATGTTTTCCTAAGAGCATGAAACAAACAAAATTTACAAATAGTATTGTTGCTATTAAAATAAGTTTTTTAAAGTTCAGTTTTATTTACAAATGGCATTGAACATAGAGGTAAGATTATATTCTGCAAAATAAAGAATAAGATTTTTAAAATTTATTATCATTGCATTTATTCTCAATTAAGAGAGAAAATGGGTTTTAATGAGGATGTATGTATGAGAATGAAGCCTCTTAAATACCAGAATGTATTACTTAGAGATCATATGAAAAATTTTCTGAGATTGTGATTGAAAAATTAAATCTGATATGATTTAAATGTGAATCAAGTTATAAGTGGAAGCTAAAATGAGGGTGTTTTTAATTTTTCAAGTATAAATTTTAATTTTTCAGGTGAAGATTTAAAGTTGTTTGGATAAGTGCTACTGGCAAAGTTGCTTTTTGTAATAGTTTTATAGAAAAATAAATATGTATCAATAAATGAATTGATAATCATTGATCCATGAATTCATTCAGTGAAAATTTCATTATTTGCATTCAATGTGTAATCAGAAGGCATGTATTTAAATCTTACAAGCAATGCTTATTAACTGTATGCCAGCTTTTTCTTTAAATTTGTAAAGTAAGGAAAAAAACACTCATTTCATGGTATTTCAAGGGTCAACATATAGATAACATATATAATTTCCTAGCATATGACTGAGCAAATAGTAAATAAAAGCATAAGTTATCCTTCCCAGTCTTCCTAACTGTAAAATTATGATAATACTTTTTTTCAGAGTTGCCATGCAGAATAATGTGAAGTAGCTACTGTAATGTACAAGCATCTATCAAAATACCTGGCAGCTCAATAGTAAGAGTTCAATCATTCCTTCATTCTTTCCTGACTTCCTATCGTTTAATTTCCATATCAACAACATTTGCTGAGTATCTACTATGTGCACTAGGTCCTGAGCCATGAGGGTACATGAGGCAAATGTGATTCCTGCCCTCAAAGAATGTATAATCTTGAATTGAGGAGAAGAAAGATTAATTAATTGCAATTGATTGTAAGAGGAAGGAAGAAGGTTTCACTACGAATTGAGCTGACTTTTAACTCTGTCAATGCAGTGCTAGGTACAGGGAATGCAAAAGTTAGGTGTATTTGCTTTAATTTGTTTTGGGAAATTGGCCCATTTACACATCTCAGTGACATCCTAATCCTGCCTCAGCCCCATCTGTCATTTGTGTTCTATTGTTCATATGTAGTTTTTATCCTTCTTGGTTTTCAGAAAGGGGTGAATGTCTGTTGATGACTATTTTGTTATAGCAATATTCACATTTCCAAAGTCTGAATGGTAAATGGTTCATTACTGTAGTTCACTATAAGGTTGCATTCTTGGCAAATAGAATGTAACCCAATAAAAAGGAAATTATAATGTGTTAGGCCATTCTTGCATTGCTATAAAGAAATAGCTGGGACTGAGTAATTTATAAGAAAAGAGGTTCAATTGGCTCACAGTTCTGCAGGCTGTACAGGAAGCATAACACCAACGTCTACTTCTTGGGAGACCTCAGGAAGCTTACAATCATGAGAGAAGGCAGTGGGGAGTAGGCATATCACATGGCAGGAGTGGGAGCAAGAAGGCAGGGAAGTGCCACACACTTTCACCAGATCTCATGAGAACTCACTCACTACCATGAACACAGCACCAAGCCATGCAGGATCTGCCCCCATGACTCAATCAGCTCCCACCAGGCTCCACCTCCAACTCTGGGGATTACATTTCAACATGAGATTTGGCAGGGATGTATATCCAAACTATATCATTTCACTCCTGTCTCCCCAAAGCTCATGTCCTTCTCACACTGCAAACTACAATCATGCTTTCCCAATAGTCCCCCAAAGACCTAACTCATTCCAGAATTAATTCAAAAGTTCCAAGTCCAAGTCCAAAGTCTCGTCTGGAAATGAATTCCTTCTACCTATGAGCCTGTAAAATCAAAACAAGTTATTTACTTCCATGATACAATGGGGATACAAGTATTGGAGAAACATTCCTGTTCCTAAAGGGACTAACTGGCCAAACAAAAGGGGCTACAAGCCTCACACAAGTGTGAAACCCAGCAGGGCAGTCATTAAATCTTAAAGTTCCAAAATAATCTCCTTTGACTCCATGTCCCTTATGCAAGACACACTGCTGGTAGAGGTGGGCTACCAAGGCTTTGGGCAGCTTTGCTTTGTGGCTTTTCCAGGCTCAGGATGTAAGTTGCTGGTGGCTGTACCATTCTAGGGTCTACAAGGTAGTGGTCCCCTTTCCACAGCTCCACTAGGCAATGCTTTGATTGAAACTGCCTTTGCAAAATTATGACTGAGACACTGAAAGAGATCTAATTTAATCAACTCCATCATGCTTCTAACCTCCAAGCTGTTCTTGTTCATTCTTGGGTGTAGGCTGAACTAACTTTGGGAGAAAATTAGTTTACAGTTTATAGGTTAAAACAAACACGATAACAGTCCTTTCACAAAGCAGACCTCCATCCTGCCTGGGGACTAGATTGCCTTTGTAGGACCAACATTAGCCACAAGATTAGAAATTACGGTTTAGTAGTCATGCAGCTGGAGGACACAAGATTCTGACCTACCTAAACTGCCCCTGAGACCATGTACTTGACCTATTTTGCAGACCCTGCATTTGATGGATCAGCTGGTACCACCCGGATTGATACAGGCTCATCTAATCTCGTGGACCCCACCCAGGAGCTGATTCAGTGCAAGAAGATAGCTTAAACTCCATATTATTTCTTCTGTGACCAATCAGCATTGCTGGCTCACTGGCTTTCACCCATCCACCAAGTTGTCCTAAAAAGCTCTGCCCCCCAAATGCTTGGGGAGACTGACTTGAGTAATAATAAAACTCCGGACTCCTACACAGCCAGCTTTGCCTGAATTACTCTTTCTTGATTGCAATTCACTTGCCTTGATGAATTGGTTCTGTCCAGGCAGCAGTCAAGGTGAAGCCATTGGGCAGTTACAGAGTGGGGACACTATGTGGAGCCTTCGAGCCCACATTTCCCCTCTGTACTGCCCTAGTATAGCTTCTCTGTGAGGACCTCTCAGAGAAAATTGTCATAGAAAACTTTCTATGACCTCTCATAGAAAATGACAGGTCATAGAAAATGTCTCTCAGGCTTATGCAGCAGATTTCTGGCTGAGCACCCAGGCTTTCTCATACATTCTTTGAATTCTAGGTGGAAGCCTCCAAGCTTCCTTCACTCTTGCATTCTGTGCACCTACAGCCTTAAAACCACATGGAAGCTGTGAAGGATTATGGTTTGCACTCTTTGTAGTGGTAGCCGAAGCTGTACCTGGGTGCCTTTGAGCCATGGCCTCAGTTGGAACAGCCATGATGTGAGGTACAGCCTCCTGGAGTGGCACAGGGTAGTGGTATCCCTGGTCTGTCCCCTGAAACCATTCAGTTCTTTTGGACCCCTGGGCCTGTGATGGGAGAGGCTCCCTCAGATATCTCTGAAATGTCTTCCAGGCCTTTTTCCCATTGTCTTGGCTATTAGCACTTGGCTCCTTTTTAGTTATGCAAATTTCTCTAGCAAGTGGATGCTTCACAGCCTGCTTGAATTCCTCCCCTGAAAATGGGCTTCTCTTTTCTAGCACATGGCTAGGCTGCAAATTTTCCAAACTTACATGCTCTGCTTCCCTCTTAAATATAAGTTTTGGCCAGGCGCGGTGTCTCACACCTGTGATCCTAGCACTTTGGGAGGCTGAGGCATGCAGATTGCCTGACCTCAGGAGTTTGAGACCAGCCTGGGCAACATGGTGAAACCCTGTCTCTACTAAAATACAGAAAAAAAAATTAGCCAGGCATGTTGTTTGGCACCTCTAGTCCCAGCTACTTGGGAGGCTAAGGCAGGAGAATTGCTTGAACCCGGGAGGCAGAAGTTGCAGTGAGCCCAGATTAAGCCACTGCACTCCAGCCTGGGCAACACAGCAAGACTGTCTCAAAAAAAAAAAAAAAAAAAAAAAAAAACTTTAGGTTTCAACTTTAAGCCCTTTCTTTGCTCTCCCATCTAACCATAGGCTGTTAGAAGCAGCCAGGCCACAGCCTGAATGTTTTGCTGGTTAGAAATTTCTCCCACTAGGACACCCTAAGTCATAACAATTAAGCTTAAACTTCCACACATCCCCAGGGCATAAACACAATGCAACTAAGTTCTTTGCTAAGGCTTCATATGGGTGACCTTTGCTCCAGTTCCCAGTAAGTTTCTCATTTTCATCTGAGACTTCATCAGCCTGGACTTCCCTGACTCTCTCACCATCAGCATTTTGGTCAACCACCATTTAACTAGTCTCTAAGAAGTTCCAAAGTTTCCCTTGTCTTCCTGTCTTCATCTGAGCACTCCAAACTCTTCCACCCTCTGCCCGGTATCCCATTCCAAAATCCCTTTAACATTTTCAGGTATCTTTATAGCAAGACCCACCTCCTTGGGACCAACTTGCTATATTAAGCCATTCTTATGTTGCTACAAAGAAATATCTGAGACTAGGTAATTTATGAGAAGAGAGGTTTAATTGGCTCTCAGTTCTGCAGGCCTTACAGGATGCATAGCACTGACATCTGCTTCTAGGAAGCCTCAGGAAGGTTACAATCATGGCAGAAAGTGAAGTGGGAGCAGGCATGTCACATGGCAGGAGTGGAAGCAAGGGGGCAAGGAGGTGCCACATATGTTTAATAACCAGATCTCATGAGAACTCAGTATTGTGAGGACAGCATCAAGCCATGGGGGATCCACCCACATGACCCAGTCACCTCCCACCAGGCACCCCCCCACAACAACGTTGGGGATGACAATCACGGCCTATGAGATTTGGCAGGGCCATATATCCAAACTATACCCATTAGTAAACCCTTCATTTGGCTATGGTCATAGAAAATTTCTCTCAGGCTTATGCAGGTGTAAATCAGCCATTTACTTGCAGGCATTTTTGAAACACTGTTTTCAGGCTTACCTGCTTGTATAAACTTCCTTCTGGCTTACCTTATGAAAGGACATAAAGATAGATGTGTACCCGCCCCCCGCTACACCTTTGTTCTGCTCTCTAATTTTTGCATATACCAGAGATTTCGTAAGTTCTGTGAGCACCTGTTTTTCTGCACGTACCAGAGATTTTGTTTTGCACATACCAGAGATTTTGTAAGTTCTGAGGCAAGGTCACAAGACGTGTTTAAGTAAGATAAACTCTTGCTGCCATAAACCTGCTCTCCCGCCTCAAAGGTTGAACCGAAATATCAGAAATGGCGGGAACCAATCATAGTTAGCCAAATCGCCTTGTTCAAACACTAGCCAATCATATATCTGATTTGTATAATAACTCTATGCCCACTTTTCTTAGACTATATAACACTGCTCGGAGCTCAGTGGGGGAGCTCTCCTGCCCGTCTCGTTTCGCGAGCGAGGGAGAGTTCCAGGTTCGAACCTGTAATAAAGATCCTTGCTGCTTAGCTTTGACTCTGGACTCTGGTGGTCTTCTTCGGGGAATAAACGGTCTGGGCATAACACTTAGACTTCCTCTTTCCTTCTACCATGTGTACTTCCCATCAGTAAATTCATTTCTTCAGATTTAATTCAATAAGGCAAATATGTATTGAGTGGCTATCGTATGCATGTCCTCAGAAATAATGTTTAAATGTTCCTTGCATGGAAACAAAGTTCTTAGCAATCTCATATTTGTCTATGAGAACAAACTTAACGTAACGTATCGAAGTATTCTCCTTGGATGAGCTATATCTATTTGGTAAAAACTCAGGACCCCAATTCACTCTACCAAAACAAAAAAAAAATTAAGCTGAAAGCTGAGTCATGCAAGAAACTGCCTTTCCATTTGTTCCTAAGCAGATAGCTACAGATAAAATGTTAAATATCTCCATGGGGAGCTGCTCTTATCTGATGTTAAGTGCTGTTTTCTTATGTTAGGTAAACTGCTGATTTACAGCCTGTGAGATGAATACATAATCGACTATTCCAGTACCTGCCTGTTTTCCCTTGTATCATGTAGGTTACCAGACCCTCCCTCTTTCCCCTTCAGTCAGCTTTTTCCTTCTGAATATTGAAGCCCTCAAAATTATCTCTGGAGAAAGGCACAGACCACAGATTGTTGCCTTGATTCTGTGCTTTTTTCTTCCAGCCATGCCCTTAGGCTTGGCCAGATAAACCTTTAAATTGATTGAGATCTGTCTTAGATACTTTTTGGTTTACCACAAGCTTCAATGACTAAGGAAAGAAAATGATCAGTTCACATCTGTGTGATGTGGTGGGCTGGGAAGGGCAGGGAGACGGCAGTCATGGGAGGGTTTTCCCTGGAGTAATGGAAACGTATACAAGATGCTAAAAGCAGGAACCTCAGTAGAGGCCTTGCAGAATCACTGCACTAGGGCAATGAGTGTGGGTTAAGGAAATGAGAAAGGCTCTGTGAAGAGGTGGGCGTGGCTGAGCCCCAAGAAATATGGCAGTGCTTAGCAGAATAATGCTTCTTCTGATCTTCACTTCATATATTTAAATCAAGAGCTAGAAACATATCATGAAAAAGTCCCTGAATAAGAGAACAGGACCAACTGTTAGGCTAGGCTGGAAAGCAGTAAGTTCTTGTGTGGGTGTAAAGCTGTAGAAGACACAACCCAGGGCAATTCCTGAGCTCCCAGCAATTCACCCCTTTGCCACCTCCCACCTTTCTTGTGGGTCACAATTGCTTCCCTTGCTTCATTTCCAACTCTAACTGCAGCTTTTTGTTGTTATTGTTTTTTTGAGATAGAGTCTAACTCTGTCGCCCAGGCTGGAGTGCAGTGGCATGATTCAGCTTACTTAAATTGAGGGGAGAGAGAGACCCTCTCATATTGTTTTATATTGTTTTATACTCGGTACCTGTTTTAAGAAAAAAAACAAGGAAGTAAAACCAAAGACAGGCAGCCCAGTGCCAGGCCCAAAACCAGGCCTGGGCCTGCCTGGTCTAAACCCAGTAGTTAAAATCAACTCGTAACTTAGAAACCGATATTATTCATAGATTCCAGACACTGTATAAAACAACATAGTGAAACTCCCAGCCCTGTTTTGTTTCTCTCTGACCACTGGTGCATGCAACCCCTGTCACGTATTCCTTGCTTGCTCAAATCAATCACGACCCTTTCATGTGAAATCTTTAGTGTTGTGAGCCCTTAAAAGGGACAGAAATTGTGCACTTGGAGAGCTCGGATTTTAAGGCAGTAGCTTGCCGATGCTCCCAGCTGAATAAAGCCCTTCCTTCTACAAGTCGATGTCTGAGAGGTTTTGTCTGTGGCTCGTCCTGCTACAAAACCTCAGCACCTGTGTTCAAGCAATTCTCATGCCTCAGCCTCCTGAATAGCTGGGACTACAGGCACACACCACCATGCCTGGCTAATTTGTATTTTTAGTAGGGACAGGTTTTGCCATGTTGGCCAGGTTGATCTTGAATTCCTAGCCTCAGGAAATACACCCACCTTGGTCTCCAACACTGCTGGGATTACAGGTGGGAGTCACCAGCCCCAACACGCAGCCTTGGTTGGTGCTTTAGGACCTTGACTCCCTTGCTAGAGGAAACAACTATCTCTGGACATGCTAGTCATAGAACTCTAACACCTTGACCATAGAGATTAGTTCAGAGGGCAAGCACGTGGCCTAAGCCAATGCAACCACAGACCCTCACCAGATGTTTTTAAACTGAAATGGGAGACATATGCTCTTTTCCTCAGACTGGGAATATGTGAGTCTGGAAACATCAGTAGTCAAGGTTCCTGCCTTATGGAGAAAGTCAGTCTGAGAGATCAACACCGACATGATGAGAAAAACAAAAGCAGAAACGGAGAGTGATTCCTGCTCATCTGTGGTTCCCCAAGTCAAACATTACCCTTCTTTCTAAAATGGTTATAAGTGTGGTGTATTCAAGGAACTAAAGCCAAGTGTGTAAGAAGAGAGTGAAAGTAGATGAGTTGGACATCTCAGAAATAATCAAATTTTTTGTAAGTTAATAGATCTCAATAATGGCTGAAGATAAAAACCACCTGGAAGATTTCTAAAAACATCAGTATAGACTTTCATTTATAGTAATGGTAGATTCTGTAATTCAAAACAAACTTCGCCCTTTATTCAGCATTCTACTGGAGATTCTAGCGGTGTAATAAGATAAAAAATAAAAAATAAAAAAGCCATCCAGATTGGAAAGAAGTGTTAAACTGTCTTTGTTTGCAGATTACATGATAACCTATGTAAAAAAAAAAAAAAAAATCCAACTGATTCCAAAAAAAACTACTAAAACTAATATGAGTTTACCGAGGTTGAATATATA
Organism: Theropithecus gelada; assembly: GCF_003255815.1. Taxonomy (NCBI): domain Eukaryota; kingdom Metazoa; phylum Chordata; class Mammalia; order Primates; family Cercopithecidae; genus Theropithecus; species Theropithecus gelada. Next base: position 114,471,457 of record NC_037668.1, read on the forward strand.
ACAGCAATCTCCAGAAAAGTTACTCCATTTTATTTCTATATCCAAGTATACAACTGGAAACTGATTTCTTTTTTAAAATAACATTTATAATAACCTCAAAAATATGAAATGTTTTGGGATAATATGACAAGTGTTTAAAAATTACACACTAAAGAAGACAAAACACTGCTGAGATTAATTAAATATGTAAATTAATGGAAAAATATATCATGTCTATGAATCAGAAGACTTAATGATTTTTTTTCTGGACAATTCTACCACAGAATCAATAATGTTAAGACAGTAATTGTGCCAAAATTAATCCGTAAATTTGACAAAATCCCAATCAAAACTCTAGCAGGTTTTTCGATAGAATGTCAGAGGACAATTCTGATTTATACAGAAATTCAAAAGACTAGAATGACAACAACAACAAATCTGAAAAAGAAGAACAGAGTTGAAGGATTTACACTAGCTGACTTCAAGGCTTCCTATAAAACTACAGTAGTCAAGATAATATGGTATTTGCAAGAGAATAGACACATAGATCAGTGAAAGAGAATAAAGCCCAGAAATAGATCCACAGAAGTAGATTTAACTGATTTTTGATGAAAGTTCAAAGGGAATTCAAAAGAAAAAGTATCACTTCATCAAACAGTGCTGGAAAAATTGCACATTCTTATCCAAAAAAAGAAATAATAATATTCTTGACACATATATAACACCTCATACAAAAATTAACTCAAAATAAGGAAAGATCTAAATATAAAATATAGACCTAAATACAAAATATTAAACTATGTTTCTAGGAGAAAAAAGTATAAGAAAATCTCTATATGTTTTCCATTTAAATATGAGTTTTGAGAAATGACACCAAAAGCATGATCCATGAAAGAAAAATCTGAAACTTAACTTTATCAAAAATTTAAAACTTTGTTCTGTGAAAGACATTGTTAAAAAAAAACATGAAAAGACAAGCTTTGAAGAAAATATTTGCAAATCATATATCCAATTAAAAACTTGTAACTCTGGCCAGGTGAGGTGGCTCACGCCCGTAATCCCAGCACTTTTGGAGGCTGAGGAGGGCGGATCACAAGGTCAAGAGATCGAGACCATCCCGGCCAACATGGTGAAATCCACCTCAACTAAAAAAATAGAAAAATTAGCTGGGTGTGGTGGCGCGCTCCTGTAGTCCCAGCTGCTCGGGATGCTGAGGCAGGAGAATTGCTTGAACTCAGGAGGTGGAAGTTGCAGTGAGCTGAGATCGTGCCACTGCACTCCAGCCTGGCAACAGAGCGAGACTCCATCTCAGAAAGAAAAAAAAAAAAAAACCTTGTAACTCTAATAAAAATATGAGCAACCCAGTTGGGGGGGAAAAAAAAACAAGCAAAAAGTCTGAACAGATCTTCAGCAAAGATACACAGTTAACAAAAATAAGCATATGAAAAGATGGGCTTCACGTGCAACAATTATTATTATGGTGGGTTTTTTCTTTGTATATTGTTGTTGTTTGAGACAAAGTCTCACTCTGTCACCCAGACTGGAGTGCAGTGGTGCCATGATGGCTCACTGCAACCTCAGCCTCCCAGACTCAAGCGATCCTCCCACCTCAGCCTCCTGGGTAGCTGAGACTAAAGGTATGCACCACCACGGATGGCAAATTTTTTGCCTTTTTTTTAGAGATGGGGTTTCGTCATGTTGCAGAGCCTGGTCTCGAACTCCTGGGCTCAAGAAATTCACCCGCCTCAGCCTCCCAAAGTGCTGGGATTACAGGTGTAAGTCATCACGCATAGCCTACTGTGGTGATTTCTATGTTCTCATTTCTTCTGCATTTATGAATTGCAATGCTTTTAGTAGGATTTCTCCTATATAGACCCAGAGATATTTATTTTATTCTTTTAGTTATAATCCAGTATTATCATTATTTATTTTACTGAACAAGGTAAAATTCACATAACACAAAATGTACCATTTTAATCATTTTAAAGTACAAGCCCTTAACTTTATATGGGAAAGGCAGCCATGTGGTAAGAATTGAGATTAGAAAAACCCTGTTGCTAGAGTTAATTCAAAGTAATACAGTGTCTTAAAAAGCTACCATGAAAGATATATTATTTTCTGCTTTTAAAAATAATATTCTCGCTGGGCGCAATGGCTCAAGCCTACAATCCCAGCACTTTGGAAGGCCACAGCGGGTGGATCACATTCACAATGTTGTACAATCATCACTGCTATCTAATTCTAGAACATTTTCATCACTCCAGAAAAAAATATCATACCCTTTATGCAGTTGCTTTCCATTTCCTCTCCCCTCACCCCAGGCCCTGATAAGTACTGTCTGATTTCTGTCACCATGTATTTGCCTATCTTGATATTTCATATAAATGTAATTATACAATATGTGGGACTTTTCATCTAGTATATTTCATTTGGCATAATGTTTTCAAAGTTCATCTTCATTGTAGCATGTTATCAGTACTTCATTCCTTTTTATGGCTGAATAATGTTCCACTGTATGGATATACCTCATTTGTTAAATCCATTCATCAGTTTACGGACACTGGGCTCTTTCTACTTCTTCCATTTCTTCAGGATTATAGAATTTTTGGTTGACAGTTTTTTTCTTTCATAACTTTGAATATGTCATTCCACTGCCTTTGGGTCACCATGGTTTCTGATAAGAAATTAGCCATTAATCTTATTGAGAATCCCTTTGCATGACAAGTCACTTCTCTCTTGCTCCTTTTTTTTCTTTCTTTGTATTTAGCTTTCAACACCTTCACTGTAATGTGTCTCCACAAAGATATCTTTGAAGTTACCCTACTTGTGGTATGTTGAAGTTGTTTCTTCTTTAATTTTTTTTATTGTTAATTTTTGTGAGTACAGAGTAGGTGTATGTAATTATAGGCTAAATGTGATGTTTTGATACAGGAATGAATGTGAAATAATCACATCATGGAGAATGGGGTATCCATCCCCTGAAGCATTAGTCCTTTGTGTTACAAACAATCCAACTATACTACTTTAGTTATTTTAAAATGCACAATTAAATTATTATTGACCATGGACACACTGGTGTGCAACCAAATAGTACGTCTTATTTACTTTTGTAATTATTTTTTGTACTCATTAACCATCCCCACTCCCCCGTGCCCAACTACCCTTCCCAGCCTCTGGTAACCATTATTTTACTCTGCATCTCCATGAGTTCAACAGTTTTTATTTTCAGATCTCTCAAATTAGTGATACATGAGATGTTTGTCTTTCTGTGCCTGGTTATTTCACATAACACAATCATCTCCAGTTCATCCATGTTGTTGCAAGTGACAGAATCTCATTTTTTATGGCTTGTGTACTTTTTATGACTCCATTGTGTATATATAAATCACATTTTCTTTAACCATTCATCTGTTGATGAACAGTTAGCTTGCTTCCAAATCTTAGCTATTGTGAACACTGCTACAATAAACATGGGAGTACAGATATCATTTTGAAATACTGATTTCCTTTCTTTGGGGTCTATACCCAGTAGTGGGACTGCTGGATCATATGATAGCCCTATTTTTAATTTTCTTGAGGAATCTCCAAATTGTTCTCTGTAATGGCTGTACTAATTTACATTCCCACCAACAGTATATGAGGGTTCTTCATCCTCACCAGCATTGGTATTGCTTGTCTTTTGGATATAAACAATTTTAACTGGAGTGAAAAGATAACTTATTGTAGTTTTGATTTGCATTTCTCTGATGATCAGTGATGTTGAGCACCTATTCATGTGCCTATTTGCCATTTGTATGTCTTCTTTTGAGAAAAGTCTATTTAAATTTTTTGCCCATTTTTTGATTAGATTATTAGATTTTTTTCCCATAGACTTGTTTGAGTTCCTTATACATTCTGGTTAGTCGTTCCTTGCCAAATGGGTAGTTTGCAAATATTTTCTTCCATTTTGTGGGTTGTCTCTTCACTTTGCTCATTGTTTCCTTCCCTAGGCAGTAGCTTTTTATTGTGAGTAAACCTATTTGTTTATTTTTACTTTGGTTGCCTGTGCTCATGTGGTATTACTCAATAAATTTTTGCCCAGACCAATGTCCTGGAGAATTTCACCAAGTTTTTTTGTAGCAGTTTCATAGTTTGAAGTCTTAGATTTAAGTCTTTAATTCATCTTGATTTGATTTTTGTATATGGCAAGAGACAGGGGTCTGTTTTCATTATTCTGCATATGGATATCCAGTTTCCACAGTAACATTCATTGAAGAGACTGTCTTTTTCCAAGTGTATGTTCTTGGCACCTATGTCCAAAATGAGTTAGTGAACTCATCTCCCTAAGTGTAAGTGTATGGATTTGTTTCTGGGTTCTCTATTTTATTCTATTGGTCTAGGTATCTGTTTTTATGTCAGTACAATGCTGTTTTGGTTATTATAGCTCTTTAGTATAATCTGAAGTCATGTAATGTGATTCCTCCCATTTTGTGCTTTTTGCTTAGGATAGCTTTTGGCTATTCTGGGTCTTTTGTGGTTCCATATAAATTTTAGGATTGTTTTTTCTGTTTCTGTGAGGAATGTTGTATTAGTCCATTCTCATGCTGCTAATAATGACATACCTGAGACTGGGTAATTTATAAAAGAAAGCGGTTTAACTGACTCATAGTTCAGTATGACCTCAAAAAACTTACAATGATGGTGGAAGGGGAAGCAAACATGTCTTTCTTCATGAGGCCTCAGGAAACTTACTATCACAGTGGAAGGGGAAGCAAACATGTCCTTCTTCACATGGTGGCAGGAAGAAGTGCTGAGCAAAAGGGGTGAAAAGCCATTTATAAAACAATCAGATCTTGTGAGAACTCACTCACTATCACAAGAACGCAGCATAAGGGCAAGTGCCCCCATGATTCAATTACCTCCCACTGGGTCCCTCCCATGACATGGGGATTATGGAAATTACAATTCAAGATGTGATTTGGTTAGGGACACAGCCAAGCCATATCAAATGTCATTTTGATAGGGATTGCATTGAATTTGTAGATTGCTTTGATTAGTATGGACATTTTAGCAATATTGATTCTTCCAATTCATAAACATGGAATATCTTTCCATTTTTTGATGTCCTCTTCAATTTCTTTCATCAGTGTTTTATAGTTTTCACTACAGAGGTCTTTCACTTTGGTTAAGTTGATTCCTAGGTGTTTAATTTTATTTGTGGCTATTGTAAATGGAATTACTTTCTCAATTTCTTTTTCAGATTGTTTGCTGTTGGTAGATAGAAATGCTACTAATTTTTGTATGTTGATTTTGTATTCTGCAACTTTACTGAATTTGTTTATCACTTCTAATAGTTTTCTGGTGGAGTCTTTAGGTTTTCCCAAATATAAGACCATATCATCTGCAAACAAGGATAATTTGAATTCTTCCTTTCTAAATTGGAAGTTCTTAATTTCTTTCTCTTGTCTCATTGCTCTAACTAGGACTTCTAGTACTATATTGAATAACAGTGGTGAAAGTGGGCACCTTATTATGCTCCAGATCTTAGGGGAAATGCTTTTAGTTTATCCCCATTCAGTATGATATTAACTGTGGGTCTCTCATTTATGGTTTTTTTATGCTGAGGTATGTTCCTTCTATACTCAGTTTTTTGAGAGTTTTTATCATGAAAGAATGTTGAATTTTATCAAGATTTTTTAGCATCAATTGAAATGATCATATAGTTTTTATCCTTCATTCGTTGATATTGCGTATCACATGGATTGATTTGCACATGTGGAAACATGCTTGCCTTCAAGGATAAATTTCATTTAGTCATGATAATCGATCTTTCTAATGTATTGTTGAATCTGGCTTGCTAATATTTTCTTGACATTTTTTGCATCAATATTTACCAGGGATATTGGCCTGTGCTTTTCTTTTTTGGATGCGCCTTTGTCTGGCTTTGGTTCAGAGCCATAGAATGAGTTTGAAAGCATTCCCTCCTCCTCTATTTTTTTGGAATAGTTTGAGTAGGATTGGTATTAGTTCCTCTTTAAATTTTTGGTAGAATTCAGTCATGAAGCCATTGGGCCCCAGGCTTTACTTTCCTGGGAAACTTTTGATTGCAGCTTCAATGTCATTACTTGGTATTGGTCTGTTCAAGTTTTGGATTTCTTTCTGGTTCAATTTTGGTAGGTTGTATGTGTCTAGGAATTTGTCCATGTCATCTACATTTTCTAATTTATTAGCATATAGTTGTTCAGAGTATTCACTAATGATGCTTTGAATTTCTGCAGTATCAGTTGTGATGGCTCCTTTTTCATTTATGATTTTATTTATTTGGATCTTTTTTTCTTAGTGTGGCCTAAGGTTTGTCAATTTTGTTCAACTTCTCAAAAAACCAGCTTTTGTTTCATTGATCTTTCGTATTGTTTTAGTCATTTCAAATTCATTTATTTCTGCTCTGATCTTTATACTTTTTTCTTCTACTAATTTTAGATTTAGTTTGTTCTTGCTTTTCTAGTTCTTTAGGATGTACCATTAGATTGTTTATTTGAAGTTTTTTCTCTTTTTTTGATGTCGGCACTTATAGCTATAATCTTCCCTCTTAGTACTATATTTGCTATATCCAATAGGTTTTGGTATGTTGTGTTTTCATTATCATTTATTTCAGGACATTTTTAAATTTTCTTCTTAATTTCTTCCTTGATTCACTGGTCATTCAGGAGCATATTGTTTAATTTTCTTGTATTTGTATAGTTTTCAAAATTCCTCTTGATATCAATTTGTAGTTTTATTCCATTGTGGTCAAAGAAGATGCTTGATATTATTTCAATTTTTTAAAATGTTTTAAGTCTTGTTTTGTGAACTAACACATGATCTATTCTTGAGAACAATCCATGTGTTGACGAGAAGAATGTGTATTCTGCAGCCATTGGATGAAGTATTCTGTAACTATCTATTAGATATATTTGGCTTATAATGCAGATTATGTTTGATGTTTCTTTGCTGATTTGCTATCTGGAAGATCTGTCCAATGTTGAAAGTGGGGTGTTGAAATCTCTAGCTGTTATTGTATCAGGGTCTGCCTCTCTACAACTCTAATATTTGCCTTATGTATCTGGGTGCTCCAGTGTTGAGTGTTTATATATTTAAATTTTTATATTCTTTTGCTGAATTGATTCCTTTATTATTATATAGTTACCTTCTTTGTCTCTTGTTATGGTTTTTGTCTTGAAATCTATTTTGTCTGATACAAGTATAGCTACTCCTGCTATTTTTTGGTTTCCATTGGCATAGAATATCTTTTTCCATCCCTTTATTTTTAGTCCATGCATTTGCCACTAAACGTAATGGCAAAAACCGCAATTACTTTTGCACCAATCTAAATATTTTCATTAATTCAACCACTCTGTCTTTCGATTGAAGTGTTTAGACCATTTACATTTAGTGCTACATTGATAAGTAAAGACTTACTTCTGTCATTTTGTTATTGTTTTTGGTTGTTTTGTGGTCTCTTCCTTCTCTCTTTTCTTCCTGTCTTTTTTTAGTAAAGGCAATCTTCTCTGGTGATATGATTTAGTTTTGTGCTTTTATTTTTTTGTGTATTCATTGTATGTTTTTTTTTGTTTGTTTGAGGTTACCATGAGGCTTGCAAATACTACATTTTAATCTATTATTTTAAGCTAATAACAACTTAATATTTTGCATAAACAAGCAAGCTAAAAGAAAACTAATAAAAATTCTGCACACTAACTTCATCCCCACAGTTTTTAATTTTTTGTTGTTTCTATTTATATGTTATTGTACTGTCTATATCTTAAAAAGTTGTTTAGTTATTATTTTTGAGTGATTCATTGTTTAGTCTTTCCACTTAGGATAAAGCAGTTCACACACCACAGTTATGGTGTTATAATATTCTGTATTTTTCTGTGTACTTACTACTACCAGTGAGTTTTGAACCTTCAGTTGATTACTTATTACTCATTAATGTCCTTTTCTGGCTGATTGAAGTATTCCCTTTAGTTTTTCTTATGGGACAGGTCTGGTGTTGATCAAACCCCTCAGCTTTTGTCTGGGAAAATCTTTATTTCTCCTTCATGTTTGAAGGATATTTTCACTGGATTTACTATTCTAGGATAAAAGATTTTTCCCTCAGCACTTCAAGTACATCATGCCTCTCTCTCCTGGCCTGTAATGTTTCCAATGAAAAGTCTGATGCCAGATGTATTGGAGCTCCTTTGTACGTTACTTGTTTCTTTTCTCTTCTTCTTTTTAGAATCCTTTCTCTTTGATCATTGGGAGTTTAATTATTAAATGTCTTGAGGTAGTCTTCTTTGGTTTAAATCTGCTTGGTGTTCTATAATCTTCTTGTTATATTTTTGTTTGGATATTGATATCTTTCTCTAGGTTTGGTAAGTTCTCTGTTATCTCTTTGAATAAACTTTCTACCCCTATATCTTTCTCTACCTCCTCTTTAAGGTCAATAATTCTTAGGTTTGCCCTTTTGAGGCTATTTCTTATAACCCATAGGCGTGCTTCCTTGTTTTTTATTCTTTTTTTCTTTTGTCTCTTCTAACTGTGTATTTTCAAATAGTCTGTCTTCAAGTTCACTAATTCTTTCTTCTGCTTGTTCAATTCTGCTATTAAGGATCTTATACATTCTTTAGTATGCCAACTGCAGCTTTCAACTCCAAAATTTTTTCTTGATTCTTTTTAATTATTTCAATCTCTTTGTTAAATTTATCTAATAGAATTCTGAATTTCTTCTCTGTGTTGTCTTGAACTTCTTTGAACTTCCTCAGCTATATTGAATTCCCTGTCTGAAAGATCACATATTTCTGTTTCTCCAGGATTGGTCCTTGGTGTTTTATTTAATTCATTTGATGAGGTCATGTTTTCCTGGATGGCCTTGATGTCTATGGATTTTCTTCAGTTTCTGGTCATTGAATAATTTGTTATTTATTGTACTGTCCTCTATCTGGACTTGTTTGTACCCATCCTTCTTGGAAAGGCTTTCCATATATTCTAAAGGACTTGGGTGTTGTGATCTAAGCTGTATCACTTTAGAGGCACCCCAAGCCCAGTTATGTTGTGATTCTTGCAGACTCGTAGTGGTACTACCTTAATGATCCTGGACAAGATCCAGGAGAATTCTCTGGATTATAAGGTGGAGACTCTTGTTCTCTTCTCTTTCTCCCAAACAAGCAAAGTCTCTCTCTCTGTTCTGAGCCACCTAAAACTTGGAGTGAGTGACAAGCACTCCTGTGGTCACCACCACTGTGACTGCACTGGGTCAGACCTGAAGCCAGCACAGCACTGAATTTCACCCAAGACCTGCTATAACCACTCCCTGGCAATTGTCTGTGTTTGCTCAAGGCCCTGGGACTCTGCAATCAGCAGATGGCAAAGCCACCCAGGTCTGTGTCTCTCCCTTCAAGGTGGTGAGCTCACCCAGCCCCTGGGTGGGTCCAGAGGTGCCATCCGGATGTCAGGGACTAGAGTCAAAAACCTTAAACGTCTACCTGGTGTTCTATTGTACTGAAGCTGAGCTGGCGCTCAAACCAAAAGATGCACTTACTTCCCCTTTCCAAAGGCCGAGGGGCCTCACTCCCATAGCTATCACCACAGGCCACAGGGAGTTCTGTCAGACTACCACTAATGTTCCCTTAAGACCCAAAGGCTCTTAAGTCAGCTTGTGGTGAATTCTGCCTGGCTTGGGACTCATCCTTCAGGGAAATGGGCTCTCCTCTGGCCCAGGGCAGGTCCAGATATGCTGGCCAAGAGTCATGTACTAGAATTGGGGACTGCAAGAGCCCACTGATGCTCTACCCCACTGTGGCCATGCTGGTACCTAAGTGGCAGGATAAAGTCCCCTTTACTTCTTTCTCTGCTTTTCTCAAGCAGAAGGAGTTTTGTCCCATAGCCACCACAGCTGAAAATGTGCTGAATTTCACCTGAAGCCACAAGTCTCAGAGTTTCATCCAAGGCCCACAGCATACTACCTCACTACTGGTTATTCAGGGCCCAAGGACTCTTAGCAGGTGATGGGTCCTGCCAGAACCAGATCCTTCCCTTCAAGGCAGCAAGTTTCCTTCTGTCCCAGGATGTGTCTAGAAATATCTGGGAACTAGGGTCTGGAACAGGGTATGACCAGTGCCTTATCTGCTGTGGCTGAGCTGGTATCCAAGATGCAAGATAAAGTGCTCCCCACCCTTCCCTGTCCTCTCCTCAAGGAAGGAAGCAAAGTGCTCCCCACTCTTCCCTGTCCTCTCAAGCAGGGGTCTCATTTGGAGCTATGAGTGGAACAGCCTGGAGTTAGGGGAGGGGTGATGCCAGCACTCCCTTAGCTGCCCAAGCTGGTGTCTCAGTATATCACATGCCCCTCACCAGTCCACTGTCTCTGGGTCCAGTTCAGCACTAGAACTCACCTAAGAGTTGCAATTCTTATGACTTAGGCTGCCTTTCAAGTTTAATCAGAGACCCAGAGCACTCCAGCCCTCAGTGGTGAGGTGTGTGGGAACTTAAGCTCTGATCTCTGGGATCTACAATTCCCCTCTGGCAAGGGCTGATTTTAATGCTCCCTTCATGGGTGGGTGTCATCTGAGTTTGGTCCAGTTTTCCTTTATGCTCTATCAGGACAGAACTAAGTTTAACTCCTCACAATTGCTGTGCTCTCCCTCCTTCAGTGCCCAGAGACACTCTCTGCACCAAGCCACCACGGCTAGGGTTGGGATGGGGGTGGCATCAGTGATTCAAGATTGCTTTTTCTATCTCTTCAGTGCCTTTTTCAGGGATATATAGTTAAAGCCAGGTACTATAAGGGTTCACCTTATTTTTTGTTCTTACGAAGGTGTTTTTCTGTGTACATAATTGTTCAATTTGTCTGGGCATGATGGCTCATGCCTATAATCCCAGCACTTTGGAAGGCCAAGGCAGGCAGATCACCTGAGGTCAGGAGTTCGAGACCAGCATGGCCAACGTGGCAAAACCCTGTCTTTACTAAAAATACAAAACATAGCCCACCTGTAGTCACAGCTATTCAAGAGGCTGAGGCAGGAGAAACACTTGAACCTGGAAGACAGAGATTTCAGTGAGCCGAGATCAGGCCACTGCACTCCAGCCTGGGCAACAAAGTGAGACTCTATCCCAAATTTTAAAAAAAGAAAAAAATTGGGGGCTGGGCGGGGGCAGGCGAGGGGCGCGGAGTGCTCTGGGCATCGGGCCCCCAGGTAGGAGCTTCTCAGTGCCCTCTTCGGAGGCCGGTAGAGGGCCACGAGGCGGTTGTCAGAGCCCGGGAGCCGACCCTCACGGGCGTTGCGGCAGGCGGGGGAGGGGACACGGAACGTTAATTCCGTTGGCCCGAGGCTCCCAGGGGAGGTAAAGAGAGTTCGGCAGATCCAGCTCTCCTGCTTGGCAACCTGCTTAGTCTTTCTGAATCTGGTACACCAGGGGTTGGAAAAACCACACTAGGCAAAGAACTTGCGTCAAAATCGGGACTGAAATACATTAATGTTGGTGATTTCGCTCGAGAAGTCTGATCATCGGATATCATGGAATCTGGCAAGATGGCTTCTCCCAAGAGCATGCCGAATGATGCACAGAAGATGGCGCAAATCCTGAAGGATATGGGGATTACAGAATATGAACCAAGAGGTATAAATCAGATGATGGAGTTTGCCTTCCGATATGTGACCACAATTCCAGATGATGTAAACATTTATTCAAGCCATGCTAAGAAAGCTACCGTTGATGCAGATGATGTGCAGTTGGCAATCCAGTGCCGCGCTGACCAGTCTTTTACCTCTCCTCCCCCAAGAGATTTTTTATTAGATATCACAAGGCAAATAAATCAAACCCCTTTGCCACTGATCAAGGCATATTCAGGTCCTAGGTTGCCACCTGATAGATGTTGCTTAACAGCTCCAAACTATAGGCTGAAGTCTTTACAGAAAAGGGCATCAACTTCTGCAGGAAGAATAACAGTCCCGCGGTTAAGTGTTGGTTCAGTTACTAGCAGACCAAGTACTCCCACACTAGGCACACCAACCCCACAGACCATGTCTGTTTCAACTAAAGGAGGGACTCCCATGTCCCTCACAGGTCAAAGGTTTACAGTACAGATGCCTACTTCGCAGTCTCCAGCTGTAAAACCTTCAATTCCTGCAACCTCAGCAGTTCAGAATGTTCTGATTAATCCATCATTAATTGGGTCCAAAAACATTCTTATTGCCACTAATATGGTGTCATCACAAAATACTGCCAATGAATCATCAAATGCATTGAAAGAAAACGTGAAGATGATGATGATGACGATGATGATGATCATGACTATGATACTTTGTAATCTAGCCTTGCTGCATATAACATGTATACTTGGTCTTGAATTCATTGTACTGATATTCAACATGCATGCTGGATGTTTTCAAGTTGTGTTTTAGAAAACTTTAATAATATTTAATGAGTAAATACAGTTACCATACTTTTCAAATGAAACGAAGGTTTTTCATCAGCCTTAAAAGTGTAAGAAAAATAAAGTTGTCATTCATTTGAAAAAAAAAATTGTTAAATTGGTGTCCTTGTGGCAGGGATGATGGGTGAAGTCTTCTCTTCCATCAGCTTACTCCTGTTGAGTTTGCTGAGTGTGTAAACTCATGTCTTTCATCAAATTTGGGAACCAAACTTTGGAAAATCAGGATTATCTACTCTAGCTGAACATATGCATATTCAACAATCCAGTAATTTTACTCTTAACAATATATCCAAAAATAATGTTTGCACATGTGCACCAAAATACTTGTTTTAAAATGTGCATAGCTGTGTTACTCATAAGAGCCAAAAACTAAATAGTTCTAATATCATAAACAACAGAATGGATAAATTATGGTATAGCAATAACATTTACAATAGCTTCAAAAACATGAAATACTTAGAAATAAATAAGTCAAAAACATATGTGCAAGACCTGTGCATTGAACATTACAAAGCATTGCCAAAAGTAATTAAAGAATAAATGAAAATATATACCATGTTCATAGATTAAAAACTCAATTCATTTTCCCAAATTGATCTATCTATTCAGTGCAAAGCCAAATTGCAGTAGGCTTTTTTTATAGAAAAAAAGTTTATTCTAAAATGTATATGAAAGGAAATTTAGCTAGAATGGTTGAAATAACTTTGAGGAAAATCAAATTTAGAGGAGTTAGACTACCAGATTTTAGAATCTACTGTAAAGTTACAGTAATCAATATTATATATAGTAGTATACGTGAATATGCAAGAATAAACATATAAATCAATGGAACAAGTTGAAAGTCCAGAATCAATCCAGACATACTGATTTTTGACAAACATGCCAAGGTAAATCAATCAGAAAAGATCGTATTTACAACAAATGGTATTCAGGGCCCAAGGACTCTTAGCAGGTGATGGGTCCTGCCAGAACTGGATCCTTTCCTCCAACGCACCAAATTTCCTTCTGTCCCAGGATGTGTCTAGAAATGTCTGGGAACTAGGGTCTGGAACAGGGTATGACCAGTGCCTTACCTGCTGTGGCTGAGCTGGTGTCCAAGATTCAAGACAAAGTGCTCCCCACACTTCCCTGTCCTCTCCTCAAGCAGAAGGAAGGGGTCTCATTTGGAGCTACGAGTGGTGCAGCCTGAAGTCAGGGGAGGGGTGATGCCAGCACTCCCTTAGCTGCCCAACTGGGTATTCATATGGAAATAAAATGACACTTTCCTTTACCACATCCCATATGGAAAAAGAATTAACTCCAAATTATCACACATCTAAATATGCTATCTAATATTATAAAACTTCCAGGAGAAAACTAGAGAAAATCTTCCTGACCTTAAAGTAGGTAAATGTTTTAGGCAGAACATTAAAAAAATAAAATTTTCAATAATGGAACTTTATCAGAATTAAAGTCCTCTGCTTTTCAAAGGACATCATTAACAAAATACACACACACACAACCATAAATGTCTTTTAATAATAAGATGACAATAATAATAAGATGCTCAATAATAAGATGACAAACAGTAGAACTAAAATTTGGCAATATATTTGAAGAAATATTCTATTAAAAAAGACATACAAATAGCTAATAATTAAATGAAAAGATTTTCAAAAAAATTTGTCATCAGAGAAATGTAGATTAAAACCACAATGTAAAATTGCTATGTAGCCATTACACTGTACAAAATTTAAAAGACTGGCAATACGAAAATTAGGCAAAAATATGGATCAGTTGGAACTCTCATACATTGCTGGTTAGGCCTGGTGGCTCACACCTGTGAGCACTTTGCGAGGCCAAGGTGGGCAGATCACGAGGTCAGGAGTTCAAGACCAGTCTGGCCAACATAGTGAAACCCTGTCTCTACTAAAAATACAAAAAATTAGCCGGGTGTGGTGGTGTGCGCCTATAATCCCAGCTACTTGGGAAGCTGAGGCAGGAGAATAGCATGAACCTTGGAGGCGGAGGTTGCAGTGAGCCAAGATCACACCATTGCACTCCAGCCTAGGTGAGACTACAAGACTGCATCGGGGAGGAGGGGGAAAGATATGCAAATAGCTAACAATCAAATGAAAAGATTTTCAAAATAATTCGTCATCAGAGAAATATAAATTAAAACCACAATGTAAAAGTGCTGTGTAGCCATTACATTGTATAACATTAAAAAGACTGGCAATACGAAAATTAGGCAAAGGTATGGATCAATTGGAACTTTCATACATTGCTGATAGGAGTGTAAAATAGTAAAACTACTTTGGAAAACAGCAATTTCTCATAAAGTTATACATATATTTGGTATTCTACTCTACAATTCCATTCCTAAAATTACCTGAAAAAAATGAAAATATGTCCATTAAAAGACTTGTACACAATATTCATTGTATACAATTGAATTGTACAATATTGAATTGACTTGTACAATATTCATTGTAGCTTTATTAGTAATAACCAAAAAAAGTAAAAGGAAAACTAAATGTTCACCAGTTGGTGAATGGATAAGCAAAGTGAAATAGCATTCATGCAGTGAAATGCTGTTTAATGATAAATAGTAATGAGCTACTGATACATGCAATAATATGGATGAATCTCAAAAACATTATGCTGAATGAAAGGAACCAGACATTAAAGAATACATACTGTACAATTCCATTTATATGAAATTCTAAGGCCGGGCAAGGTGGCTCACGCCTGTAATCCCAGCACTTTGGGAGACTGAGGCAGGCGGATCATGGGGTCAAGAGATCAAGACCATCCTGGCCAACATGGTGAAACCCCGTCTCTAGTAAAAATATACAAATTAGCTAGGCGTGGTGGCATGCTCCTATAGTCCCAGCTACTCAGGAGGCTGAGGCAGGAGAATTGCTTGAACCCAGGACGTGGAGGTTGCAGTGAGCCAAGATCACACCACTGCACTCCAGCCTGGTGACAAAGCAAGACTCCACCTCAAAAACAAATAAATAAAAAATCAAAAAAGAAAAAAGAAATTATAATAAGTGTAAACTAATCAATAGTGACAGAAATTAGATTAGTGGTTGCCTGAGAGTGGGGATAGGGAAGAAGGATTGATTAAAAAGGGATACAAGTGAACAGTTTGGCATAATGGAAATGTTCTGTATCTTAACTGTGACCATAGTTACATAGGTACATAATTTTCCAAAATTTACAGAAATATATGCTTTAAATTGATTTTTTGTATGTAAGGTACACTTTAATAAAGTTGATTTTCTAAAAATATCATTCTGGCTGCCATGATGAAATTGGATTTTGGCCAGGCAAGGTGAAAGCAGGTATGCTAAATAAGAGGCTATTGCAGAGATAACAGCAGCTTGGATTAGGGTGTTAGTCACAATGATAACGGTTAATGTGTAGATAGCATTTATTAGATGCCAGGAACTATTCTGTGTATTTTTCAGGTAGTGATTCATTAAATCCTATGAAATAGGTACTATTATAACTCTAAGGTACAAGAAGCTTAAGTAACTTGTGAAAAAGCTCATAGTCTGGGTTCAATTCACAGAATTAACCATTATGCTCTAGAAGATAGATTCAGAGCATATTTTGAAAATACAGCTGCCATAATAAACTGATATATAAGATGTGCTATGTAAATTCAAGAGAAGACTCAAAGATGGTGATGCCATACTGAGACGAGGAAAACTGGAGAAGGATTGTGTTTGTAGGTTGTTAAAGGAAGAGGCTTCCATTATGTATCTGAAAGCAAAATCTGACTTTTTGTGTGTGCTAGATAAAGAAGAGCTGTGTTTCTAGGCGAAGACTCTGAAGAAAACAAACTACTGATATATTTGATTTGAGGAAACATAAAATATTCAAAATAATGAAAAACACTTAAGAGGGAGTGTTTAAAGATTGATTAATCATAGGATTGATGGCCATAAAAGTGTGGTCATTGGAGTGAGGCTGTTGCTCCTTTGGCCAACTTTTTTTTTGAGACAGAGTTTCGCCCTGTCGCTCAGGCTGGAGTGCAGTGGTGTGATCTCGGCTCACTGCAACCTCCACCTCCTGAGTTCAAGTAATTCTCCTGCCTCAGCCTCCTGAATAGCTGGGATTACAGGCATGGGGCACCATGCCTGGCTAATTGTGTTTTTGTATCTTTAGTAGAGACAGGGTTTCACCATGTTGGCCAGGTTGGTCTCGAACTCCTGACCTTGTGATCCACCTGTCTCGGCCTCTCAAAGTGCTGGGATTACAGGCACGAGCCACCGCACCAAGACTCTTTGGCCAGCTTTTACAGGTGTGTGCTCTGGTAAGAAGCTGACATTGATCTATGAGATTAGTAAAATCTGTTGTTACTTTTTTACTATAACCAAATATCATTCCATCTCTTCCTAACAGAATAAGTATTTATTATTGTTAATAAGGAGATAAATTTTAATGCTCTATTTAATGTATGTCATGTTTGGGATACCTGTTAGCCATCCAAGTAAAGATGTTCAGTAGATAATAGGTTATGTCAATCTGGAATTTCAGGTACACATCAAGTCTGAGAGTTATCGGCCTATAAATGGTATTTACAACTACAGATTGGATGAAAACACCTTAGGGAGAGAATGTATCTAGCTAGAGACGTGGATGGGGAGAGGTCTCTAAACTTAGCAGGATACAACAAAGTTGTATGACAATAATGATCGGGAGGTCCATAAAAATCCTAAATATTTCATGAAGTATTACAGTTAAATACAGAAAACATACAAGTACTTTAAAGAGTAAAATTGACCCAACTTTACTTGAAAATTCTGAGTATTAAACTGCAAGTAAGTCATAAAGGAAACATGTTTATAAAAATGAAATTTAATGATAGCATTCAGTACACACTCCATACCTGGCATTACATAAGCACTTGGAGAATGAGATGAGTGGGAAGACTTCTCTCATGAAGCTTTGAATTCATCCTTCCATTCATTCTATCAAGAAATACTTAGCCAATGTCTTTGAGGTAACTGATACATGCTTAAGTCATGGGATATAACTGTGAACAAGACAGACATACTCATGAAATTCAATGGAAAAGATAGCATTAATAGATAGTACTGATAGGTGGATTAATAAAAGATAGAATATACCATTCAAGTGCAACATATAGGATGCTATGGGCACTTTTATATCAGGGAGAGCTAACATAATCAAGGAGTCATAGAAAGTTTCTCAGAGGAAGTAAATTTTTAGCTAAAAATTTAAAGAAGAAATGAGTAGAGAGTCACTAAGAGTGTAGAAAATAATGCCCAAGGCAAAAGGAACAGCACGTGTAAAAAGTTTGAGAAGAGAGCCTCAAGCAGTTGAGAAATAGAATAATCTGACCAGATGAGACTGAAGGATTAAGTATGCGGGCTGTGATAAGGTGGGGTCCTTGCAAGTCTCGCTAAGGATTTTAGACTTTATCATAAGGTAACTGGGAATAACACAGTAAGAACTTGTTTTCCAAAGCTCACTATTGTAGGTGATATAATACATACAACTAAAAATGTCTGTAGAATCACAGAGGAGGGAAAGACTAATTGGTCAGGTGGGCTTCCCAAGAAGCAGCATTTTAGTTGAATTTTGAAGAATGTGAGAGATTCTACCAGGCAGCAAAAGAGAAAGGGCATTACAGAAAGAGGGAATGACAAGGACAAAGGCACAACCATCTTAAAAAAAAAAAAAGAGCTGGGCATGCTGGGAACAGGGAGAAACCATAAAGTATAGCAGCATAAAGTGGCATGAACATAGTGAAAAATAAGGCTAAGAGGCACAGTCCTAACATTTGTGTACAAATGGAACAATGTGTGGCACAAGGAACATACATTTAAATATTTAAAAGTTATAAATCATGTTAACAAACAAAATTTGTTCTCCTCTCTACATATCTTCAAATTCAAAATATGGTGGATGACAGGCTGTGGAGTACAGATAAATACGATAAATTTACTTTTATACAGGCCTTTATACTTAACAGTCCAAGCATTATATCTTTATAGGAGTTTAACAAGTCACTCCAGTTCTAAATCAAAGTTCATGAACTGTATTAGTCCATTTTCAAACTGCTATAAAGTTACTACCTGAGACTGAGTAATTTATGAACAAAAGAGGGTTAATTGACTCACAGTTCTGTATGGGTGGGGAGGTCTAAGAAAACTTGCAATCACTGAGAAAGGGGAAGCAGTCACCTTCACAAGGCGGCAGGAAAGAGAGAACGAAGGAGGAAGTGCCGCTTTTAAAACCATCAGATCTTATGAGAACTCACTATCACTAGCACAGCACAGGGGAAACTGCCCCCATGATCCAGTCACCTCCCATTAGGTCCCTCCCTCAACACATAGGGATTACAGTTCGGATTACAATTCAAGATGAGATTTGGGTGGGGACACAGAGCCAAACCATATCATGAACTTTATGATTAAAGTTACATAAATCTTATCAGAAAACAATAATTAACAGTAAACTTTTGGGTTCTAGGACCAGTTTTTTTTTTTTTATGATTCCAGTAATTACTGTGTATCTGATATGAATAATTAGATATGAACACAAGACTGTATAAGACTGGAAAGTTTTCAGACTCTTTATTAAATATGTGAAAATGGAAAACTGCCATTGAGTGAGGTTAACTCCACTAGAATCTTACAGGGACTTATAATGGTATCTAAACAAATTCTTTACTCTGCAAATTCATTTATTTAATGTTTCTACTCTCTTCTCATGCTGTTTTCCATAGCACAAAATTAGGTATCCAGTATTTAGGCCTTCTTGATGTTTTTAGGATGTTTTTGAATTTTTTATTGATATATCATAGTTGTATATATTTTTGAGGTACATGTGATATTTTGATACATGTATACAATGTGTAATGATCAAATCAGAGTAATAGGGATATCCATTACCTCAAACATTTATCTTTTGTGTTGAGAACACTATAATTCTTCTCTCCTAGCTTTTTGAATTATGTAGTAAATTAATGTTAAGTATAATTTCTCGATAGTACTATTAAATAATTCATTCCTTCTATTTAAACGGCATTTTTGTACTCATTAACCAATTTTGCCTTAATTTCAGTCATATATTCTTAACCCTTCCCTGAGTCCAAGTTCATTTCTCTCCCTTCTCTGCACACCAACTCACTTATTTTAACATTTAAATTAGCTATTTATATATATAGTTTATATGTAAACTGTATATAAATAGTTATATATAGTTTATAAATAGTTTGCCTATAAACTATATATAATTTATTTAAATGTTAAAATGAGTGAGTTGGTGTTCAGAGAAGGGAGAGAATAAACTATAGATATATATAAATCTACGGAAACTAAATTTCAAAAAGGGAAAACTGTTCCTATAGGAGGCATGGGCATAAAGATAGGGTGTGTTTTAAGCAGAGGGACTCTGCTGAAGGTAAGGCAAAGCCAGCAGAACTTTTAACAAACATGCACACTGATGTAACGGATTGGAATCTATAGGAGCCCCAACTGCAGAGGTAATCCTGCCTACCTATCAGTTCTCTCCATGAGACTTTTGTTGAGTAAGCAGCAGCACAATAGGCTGGTGGCTGGGGTGGAAAGCAAAAAGTCTTAAAGTGCTTAGGTCTCAAAATCCTTTTAGAGGGTGAGTCCTGTAATACACACAGAACAGGTAACACTCTCTAGATATTTGAAACTAGAGGTGAACTGAAACTACCTAAAGCTGCAACTCAGCACTGACTCAGCTTGACTCCTCACAAAGAAAGGGCACACTTTTCCTGGGAAGAAATAATACTTACTTGAATCTCTATAATTATTTTTAAAGCAATTAGGTTTAAGCATATAAATTTTAAAATGTCAACATCAGTGCATGTAATTTTTTAAATGGGAGACATGTGAAGAACTGGGAAAATATGAACCATAATTAAGAAAAAAATTATAAATATGTTAAAGAAATTGATGAAAAAATGAAGAATTTCAACAGATAAATTGAATCTCTAAAAAAAAAAATATCTCAAGGCACAGCCAACTTTTTATAAATTGGGTGAGGGAATAGGAGAGTTCAAAGTGTGGCCTTAGGCTATATCCTTTCCAGGTACCTCAAGATTTGACAGCTTCTGTAGACAACCCCTTGGCAAGGACATCAGCATGTAGAAGTGTATGCTAGTCACAGTGGTTATGATAAAACTCACCTCCGGTGACTCTGAGGACAAAGAAGATCAAGGAGAGGAAGGATTTAGCTTATGTTATTTCAGATATGCACCTGCAAGACATACCTAGACTCTTTCAGGGAAAACTACTTAGACTTGAAGAAAAACTAGAGGTCAAGTTTGGAAAAAATGCAATTTAAATTTGAGTTGTTATCATTAGTGTAATCACATTTATATATATATGGTATCTAGCTCTTTTTCTATTTAGAATTAATAGACTTATGATTAGGAAACATCACCTTAAACATACTATACATAAAGCCCAACAAAGAAATTACCACTGGGAATCTTTTGAACTTACCTTCTGGCATACATCAGACAAAAAATTGGAAAAGCAGATATCATGGGAAACAGATTGAAAAATAAGCAGAATAAGGTATCACGTGACAGTAGGAAACTTCTTGATATCTGCCTCCTGACGACAAAATAAGTACATTTCCCACCATGAAATTCTCAACCTTCTCCATATGTATCGACATGCTCTGCCTTCTCACCTATTTCAAATGTTCCAAATTCTTTCCCATAATGTCCTCTCTTTAGCCCTACATCATCAAATGTTGTTCTCCAGTGGATCATTCCCATCATTATAGTTGCTACAATAGTTCCTATCTTAAACTACCTCTCTCAGCTACTGCCCATTTCTGTTTCTCTTTGCAGCAAAATCCCTTGAAAAGATTTGTCTATATTCACCATCCTGCTTTATCACTGTCCATTCTCTTCTAGACCTGTTCCTATAAGGTTTCTTCTTGTCAAGTTTGTTAATGATCTATATCTTGGCAATGCCAATAATACGTTTTTATTTAATTTCTCAAAAAATCGACTACTCCAGCCCTTCTCCTCCTAGCCTGTCTCATCTCAGTGAACAATAGTATCATACATTCAAGGCTAAGGTAAAAAATGTAAGAGTTATCTTCTTCTCACACATCACACCAAATCAAGTCCTAACAGCACTACCTCCAAAACAAATTCAAAATCAATTCTTCACCTTTTCCATTGTATAACTGTAGCCCAAGCCACCATGACTTCTATATGAACTATTAAAAGAACTTCCTAACTGATTTTCCTGACCCAGTTCTTGGCCTCTACCACCTTTTCTTCACAAGGTTATTATCCTGAAGCACATATCAGGTTATAGCACTGTCACTCTTAAGACCCTTTTAATGTCTTCCCGTTATACTTAAAGTTCAGCTCCTTTCCATGACTTTCAAAGCTCTATGTGATCTAGCCTCTGCTTATCTTTCTGTCTTCACCTTCCTCCTGCATTGCATTTCAGCCACACTGGCCATCATTATTTCACTCAAATATGAAAGCTCATTTTTCTCTCAGGGACCTTATACTTGCTGCTTTTCTGCCTAGAATATCCTTTCCCTAGATATTCACACTGATAACTCCTTCTCATCACTCAAGCCTCAAGCTAAATGTCACTTCTTGATTGAGGCTTTCTATGTTTATTATTCCCACTAGAATATAAGCACCTCGAGTTCGAGGTCAGGAAACTATCCAACTTGCAAATTACTTTATTTTCAACGCCTGGAATAGTGACTCACAGGCACTAGATAAATACTTGTTCATAAACTTAACTCCTTTAGAATATTTTGAGCATTCATTATAATTATAAAGGCCATCGACATATGTATATTAAATGTTCATGTACCAAATCCTGTGCTTTGTGCTAAAGATAAAAAGACAAATAAAATTCTATCTAGAGAGTGACATCAGCAAGATTGTGGGATAGAAGGTGCCAACCCTCAACTCCCCAGAGAAGCACCAACTTTACAACCACCCATGGATAAGAATACCTTTCAGGAGCTCAGGAGTCTAGCTGAGATGTTCTACAATCATGGTGGAGCAAAAATAATTCAATAATATGTGCATTAAAGTAGGTAAGAACAGTTACATTTTATGCACATCACCCCCTACACAAGATGGCACAGCTGAGTGCCAAGGAAGAACCCCTTGGTTGATGATTTCTCCCACAGGTGGAAATGAGGGCAAAGTGAGCACCCAGCTCTCCCAGCATTGAAGGTTGAATCCAAGAAACCCAGTTCTATCTTGTCCCATCCAGAACACTGAGGGGATTAGCACAACTGAATTATCTGGCAGCAAGAAGCAGTGTAAAGGAGCAGAAGCTCAAAGCAGCGGGCACACAGATCTCAATAATTGGCCACAGATGTTACTGGCTGGCCTGTAGACACCACCCATGAACTCTGTGGGGGTGTATCATATTTGAACCCCCAAATTGACTGACATGTCACAGCACTCCATGCACACACTCCCACCACCACCACCATCACCAGTACCTTGCACTCCTCCACAGATGGCACCCCAGGTTCCCCTGCAGACAGTACATGTGCTCCCCTGAAGATGGCAAACATGAGCCTGCAAAGACAATGCACAGATATCAACAGATGGCTCAACTCTGCTAAACTTGGAGAAGGTACACAACTTTGATCACTCCAGATCACAGCCCTAGTGAGAGGAGGTGCCAGCTGGGCTTCCTGGATCAAGTAGGGGCTCAGAAAGCTGTGAAACTCACTCATTTCCTGCATTCAGACTTACTTTGGTCCTGGATGAATAATATTGAAGATACCTGCTTAAAATATTCCTAACACCCAGATTTGTGCATGTGTTTTCTTCCCCAAGAAAGCTATAAACAGTGAAAATTTTGCTAAAAGCTTCCCTGTGTCCTCTCTTCCTCCTTCCCCAAAACTAAAAACGATGTTAACTGCCCATTTCTCTGTGACCAGCAGACTTTACCTATGCTCCCAATTCCAATTCCTTGTAAACACACTTTGTAAAATCCTATAAAATCCTGTCTCCTTTGCCATGCCGCTGCAAGGTCATAAAGTAGATAAAACCTAAGCTGTGATTCCAGTTTTCCTCAAAAGGAAATGTTCTAAGACATGTCACACAATAACTTACTGCCTTTGTTTCTCACTCTGGTAACATCTTCCCTCCACCTTAAAGAGTTTAAAAGGCAACTGCATAATCTAACTCTGGCTACCCATTCGGGACCCCTTCCACGCTGTGGAAGCTTTGTACTTTCACGTTGCCCAGTAAAGCCTACAGTTTTTTCTATCAGTCCGTGTCTCTATCACTCGCTGCGGGCAGCTGCCACACCAATTCTTTGGCCTGACTAAAGGCAAGGACCTTTGGTGTTACACTAGGAGAAGTAAATGGAAAGTTCTTACTTCCTGGCCTGGTTTTATGGGATCAAGGGAAAGCATACAATCCTGACACTATCCCCCAAGAGGGAATAAGAACAGTAGGGGGATACATCAATTGAAATGGTCTGGGACACCTCCAGATCTCTAGCCAGGCTGAATGGTGCAGATTGTTCTCTCCCAACGCCAGTAATCAAAGGCTTGAGAAGTTTACTCCTTCTTCAAATGAGAAGGCAACAAGGCAAGGCTTCCAAGAACATAAAAAATCAAGGAAATATACCACCAAAATAATAATAATAAAGCTCCAGTGGCTGACCCCAAAGAAATAGAGATACATGAATTGCCTAAAAAGAATTCAAAATAATTATCTTTAAAAAGCTTAGTAAGCTACAGGAGGAAAAACTAAGGGATCATGATGGATAGGAGGCAGGACTAGACTGCACCTCCCCCACAAACAGAGACTTGCATTGTGAACTTCTGCTCCAAAACTACTGCAGGAATAAACCAGAAAAGCTGAGAGAACCCACAGACCCTCTGAAGGAAGCAGATTGCTCCTGCAGGAGCCAGGAGACACCCCAAATACAGTGAGTGCCCAAGCTGTGGAAGTGGGAAAGGAGGATTGTCCATCTGCAAACACACACCCTCACTGGGGAACCTGAAGGTCTGGATCATGGGAGAAGATTCTGGCCTTACCTGGAACTGAGTTAATTTAGAGAGTCAAGCTAAATACAGAGGTAGAGGAAGCAGCAGGAGAAGACCCTCTCTAGGTCCCCTGGAGAGCCGTTTCTGCCTTGTCCACAGAGGTCCTTGGAAAGGGCTGTCAGAGGTACTGGGAAAAGACCACAAGGAGAAGGAAACCTCTAGCTGAACTTTGTAACAATTCCAACCAAACACAAAGTCTCCTGGCCAGAACTCTGGGGAGGGCATGAATCCAGTGTGCAGACTCCTCAGGTGGGAAGGCACGAAAGTCCTGCTTACTTTCACACATGGGAGGCTAGTAACTTGGGGCAAGTTCTCAGTCCTGCTCTTCCACTGCCTGGAAACAGACTTGGTGTCTTTTGGGGGCCTGGGGGCACGATGGAAGTGAGACCAGCCTTCTGGGTTGCTTGGGAGCTGGGTGAAGCCTGTGATGCTAGCTTTCCCCTACTCTCTGACAACCTGAATGACACAGCAGAGGCAGCCATAATCCTCCTGAGAACATCATTCCATTGACCTGGGAACCACAGCTCCATCCCCCACAGCAGCCGCAGCAAGAGCCACCCAAGGAGAGTCTAAGCTCAGACACACCTAGCTCTGCCCCCACCTGATGGTCCTTCCCTACTCACCCTGGTAGCTGAAGACATCAGCATTCTATGAAGCCAGTATCTTCCTAATACCAAAACCAAGAAAGAATATAACCAAAAAAGGAAACTACAGATCAATATCTCTGATGAACATAGATGCAAAAATCCTTGACAAAATACTAGCTAACTGAATCCAACAACATATCGAAAAGATAATCCACCATGATCAAGTGGGTTTCATACCAGGGATACTGGGATGGTTTAATATACACAAGTCAATAAATGCGATACACCACATAAACAGAATTGAAAACAAAAATCACATGATTACTCCATAGACACAGAAAAAACATTTGACAAAATCCAGCATGCCTTTATGATTGAAACTTTCAGCAAAATCAGCATACAAGGGGCATACCTCAATGTAATAAAAGCCATCTATGACAAACCCACAGCCAACATAGTACTGAATGGGGAAAAGTTGAATTCATTCCCTCTGAGAACTGGAACAAGACAAGGATGCCCACTCTCACCACTTCTATTCATATTGTAGCCAGAGCAATCAGACAGGAGAAAGAAATAAAGGGCATCCAAATCAGTAAAGAGGAAGTCAAACAGTTGCTGTTTGCTGATGATGTGATTGTAGACCTAGAAAACCCTGAAGATTCCTCCAAAAAGCTCCTAAAACTGATAAAAGAATTCAGCAAACTTCCAGGAAACAAAGTTAATACACACAAATCAGTAGCTGTCCTATACACCAACAGTGACCAAGCTGAGAATCAAATCAATAACTGAACTCCTTTACAATAGCTTCAAAAAAATAAAATAAAATACTTAGAAATATACCTAACCAAGGAGGTGAAAGACCTCTATAACAAAAAGTACAAAACACTGCTGAAAGAAATCATAAACGACACAAACAAATGGAAACACATCCCATGCTCATGGATGGGTAGAATCAATATTGTGAAAATAACTGTACTGCCAAAAGCAACCTACAAATTCAATGCAATTTCCATCAAAATACCACCATCATTTTTCACAGAACTAGAAAAAACAATTCTGAAATTCACACGGAACAAAAAAGAGCCCACATAGCCAAAGCAAGACTAAGCAAAAAGGACAAATCTGAAGACATCACATTACCTGATTTCAAGCTATACTGTAAGACCACAGTCACCAAAACAGCATGGTACTGGTATAAAATTAGGCACATAGACCAATGGAACAGAATAAAGAACCCAGAAATAAACCCAAATACTTACAACCAACTGATCTTCAACAAAGCAAACAAAAACATAAAGTGGAGAAAGGATATCCTTTTCAATAAATGGTGCTGTGATAACTGGCAAGCCAGATGTAGGAGAATGAAACTGGATCCTCATCCCTCACCTTATATAAACATCAACTCAAGATGGATCAAGGACTTAAATCTAAGACCTGAAACTATAAAAATTCTAGAAGATGACATCGGAAAAACCCTTTTAGACATTGGCTTAGGCAAGGATTTCATGACAAGGAACCCAAAAGCAAGTGCAATAAAAACAAAGATAAATAGCTGGGACTTAATTAAACTAAAGAACTTTTGCACGGCAAAAAGAACAGTCAGCAGAGTAAACAGACAACCCACAGAGTGGGAGAAAATCTTCACAATCTATACATCTGACAAAGGAACTACTATCCAGAATCTACAATGAACTCAAACGAATTAACAAGAAAAAAAAATCCCATCAAAAATTGTGCTAAGGACATGAATAAACAATTCTCAAAAGATACATAAATGGCCAACAAACATAGGAAAAACTGCTCAGCATCACTAATGATCAGGGAGATGCAAATCAAAACCGAAATATGATACTACCTTACTCTCCCACAAGAATGACCATAATCAAAAATGAAAAAATAATAGATGTGGGCGTGGATGTGATTAAAAGGAAACAGTTTTACACTGCTGGTGGGAATGTAAACTAGTACCACCGCTAGTACTAGTTTTGTAAACTAGTACAAAACAGTGTGGAGATTCCTTTAAAAATTAACAGTAGAACTACCATTTGATCCAGCAATCCCACTACTGGGTATCTACCCAGAGGAAAAAAGTCATTATATGAAAAAGATACTTGCACACACGTTTACAGAAGCACAATTCGCAATTGGAAAAATGTAAACCAACCCAAATACCCATCCATCAACGAGTAGATAAAGAAAATGTGGCATAGATATATGATGTAATACGACTCAGCCATAAAAAAAGGAATGAATTAATGGCATTTGTTGCAACCTGGATGGGATTGGAGGCTATTAATTCTAAATGAAGTAACTCAGGAATAGAAAACCAAACATCGTATGTTCTCACTCATAAGTGGGAGCTAAGATATGAGGATACAAAGGCATAGGAATGACACAATGGACTTTGGGGACACAGGGGGAAAGGGTGAAAAGGGGGTGAGGGATAAAAGACTACAAATTGGGTTCAGCATATACTGCTTGGGTAATGGGTGCACCAAAATCTCACAAATCACCACTCAAGAACTTACTCATGTAACCAACTACCACTTGTTCCCCAAAAACCTATGGAAATAAAAAACTTTTTTAAAAGAAAAACTGTTACCCAACTTTTGGCTTCCTGGCACTGTGTTTGTAGCTGTCTTACAGAATTTTTTCTTACTTCATCTTCTATTTTAATTTTTTGTATTCTAATCGAATCCATGCAACAAAATGTCAAGTTCTTTGGAAGCAGTGACTGTGTTTTACTCATTTCAGTACTCTCTAAAGAGCAGAGCACTGGGCCTGGCACATAGAAGCACTCACATATTTTTCATATGAATTATAAGGAATAAGGAAAAGAAAAAAAATAAATTTATTGAGGTTTATGTACCAGCACTTATAATGGGTGCTTTCCCATAGGTTATTTCATTTAACGTTCAAAACATTTCTTCTAGATAGCTATTACTGTCCTCATATAACAGTTAATGAAATTGAGATTGATAGGTTACACTCAGAAAAAAATAATCTCTTTCTTCCAAAGAAGAGTTTACAATCTAGTAGGGAGATATACTATGTATATTAATAATAACAAATGCTATACAGGTAGTATATAAATATACTGGTTCAAACAAGTACAAAGGAAGTAAGATTACTTTTAGTGCAAATGATTTGGGAAGATTTTACAGGTAAGGCCATACTAAACTGAACCAACAAGGATAGGATACTGTCAATAGATGGAGATAATCAAGAGCATTTTTTAAAAGGTTATAGTTTCATTCTGACAGTTTTTCCTCTAACCATTTCTCAGGCAAGCTCAGGCAAGTTCGTTCACCTGTTAAACACTGGAAGACTATATTTTAAAGTTTTATAAAATAACAATGAAAACATAGAATTTAATTGGCAAAAATTTACAGCAAGCTTTGTATTCATAATATATAATATTTAACAATAACGGATACTATGTCTTGAATGCTTACTAGGTGACAGAAGTCTTTTATGGAGTACTTTCCATGGATTATCTCATTTAATTCTTCCAACATTCCATAATTAGTCTGATATCACAGAAAAGAAATTAGCCTTAAAAAGAGCCACACAACTCTTACAAAGAATAACTTGATTGTTGAGTGACCAAGGCAAGAGTCAGGTTTACATGTATCTGACTGCGGAGCCAGCTCACAATGCTGAGTACAACTCTTCCAAGCTAAGGAAGATTTGCATTCAATCCAAAAAAGAAAGCTTAATTGAAGCATATTAAGTATCAGTTACACATGTATGTAAAACATTCAATGCTATCTGAAAACTGAAATAAATATACAACTAGTTATTGTAAAAGATAAAAATAAAATTCCCTTTAGCTATTCCCAACCACTGTGCTTATATTACTCCCATAAAGAGTGAATATAAACCCTTAATCCACTGCCACTCCTACTCCAATCCCTTTATTCTTTTTTTAAACCAGGCCTTTTAATCTACTGTTTCCTGGTTCTTTTAATTATAGTTCCTCATCCCTCCAGATTGTACCTCTTTATAAACAAATACCATCTCTAATACTATTTGATGGTGATTATGATGACAATTATGATCTCCCACCATTATGATGACAACTACACAATCTAAAAGAATTACTCAATCCAATGAATATTAATGCCCCAGCTGTCTTAGAAAGTATGATAAATGTGTTCAGCATAATCCCTATTGCTACTTAGCAACTCCAAGATATTTTAGTAATTTACTATACTAACTTTATGCAAATATTTTGGTCTTGATGCAAATTCCTGAGTTAAGCAGATACATAAATGCCCTTTGTACATTTCCAAAAGGTTTGTTGCAACGTGCAAAAATGGTGTTCAGTCTGAAGGTGATTCTCTTCCTATCCTTGCTTCTCTTGCCTGTATTGAAAAGCTCGCAGGTAACTTTAAATAACAATGGATATGATGGCATTGTCATTGCAATTAATCCCAGTATACCAGAAGATGAAAAACTCATTCAAAACATAAAGGTAAGAGAAAAATTTATTAGCCACATATTTTTGTTTCAATAAGTATTTTCAACTCATGGTGCGTAGGTATTCATTGAGTGATAACTTTCCAAAATTGCTTCAACAGCATTTATCATTTATATAGCATTTATCTAAACTGTCAGATTAATACCTGCTTAGTTTAAATGTGTTTTATTATATGTTAATACTATTGGCCATTCCCCAATGAATTATTAAAAGGCTGAACTAATATTTTTTTTCAACTAGTTAAGCTAACAGAAAGACATTACAGCAAGTAGAAAATTATTCTCAAATTTTATCTTCATAAAGTTACTTTTATAAAGTTTAGCTAACTAATCTACACTTAAGCCCTAGAGTTTTATCCTATACATTTTTTCAGTTGTTCACACTTGTTCAAACTCTGGAAAAGTAAAAAGTCATATGTATCTTAAAGAAAAAATGACACATTTTTAATGGATGTACCTTCTTTATTTGTATTATTCAGTATAATAAAAAACACTTTATACTTATCACTTTAATATATACTGTCTTCTTTGATCCTCCCAATATCTCCATGAGGAATTCAAAAACAAGAATTATTACCTTTGCATAAATGAAGTGATTTGTAAAAATCTCACAATAAGTGCCAAAACTGGGATCTGAAGCCAATGAAACCTATGTATTTCTATTTTCATTTCTATTTGGTAAAACTTTGCCTTTTATGAAAACACTACATAGGAGAAGATAACCAAAAATAAATCTAGCAAATTTTTTTTTCAATTGACATCAATTACAATAATCTACCAAACTTTAAACTCCCAGTTTATCTAAACAACCAGAAGCAACTCTGTTTGATCAAATAAACAACTTTACCAACAGGCTCCCAGTCTTAATCACCTTGACATCTCACCCAACACCCTAATTTCCATCTCCAACCCATCATGCTGAATGCAGGTAAAAAATTTTAAAAGGTGGTTTTGAGCATGTGAAAATAAGGAGTTTACAGACTGAAGAACTATAGAAAACTTCAATCTATTTTTCAGTTAGTTTTTCCAAAATGTTCAGGGAAAAGAGGCTTAGATTTGCTTCATCTAGTTATATATGTACTGTTATATTCATTTCACTGTGAAATTATTACCACAAGGTATTTTAAATTTTGTCAGGAAATGGTAACTGAAGCATCTGCTTACCTGTTTCATGCCACCAAACGAAGAGCTTATTTCAGGAATGTAAGCATTTTAGTTCCAATAACCTGGAAATCAAAATCTGAGTACTTAATCCCAAAACAAGAATCATATGACCAGGTAGGCTATTTCATCTAACTCCTAAACTGCTTTTTTCCTCCTGTGCTTTTAAAAACTTAATATCTGTAATTGTTTAATAATTACTAATCACTAATTTAGTAATTAGTAATATAACTTTTCTTAATGTATATGAAAAAAGTCCTGTTTTCTAAAATCTCTTGTTTCTATTGCTCTTGGAATTTGTTTTTGTTTGTTCTTTTGCTTTTTAGGCAGATGTCTTAGTTGCTGATCCTCACCTGAAATATGGAGATGATCCCTATACACTTCAATATGGACAATGTGGAGATAAAGGACAATATATACATTTTACTCCAAACTTCTTGTTGACTAATAATTTGCTTACTTATGGGCCTCGAGGTAGAGATATCTAAGATGTACTTCTGTTCTTATTTCCGCTGGTGGAAAAAAAATAACACTATGTTTAATGGTATTTTTTTTAAAAATGTAAAGAAGCCAGGCACAGTGGCTGACACTTGTCATCCCAGCAACTTAGGAGGCTGAGGTGGGAGGATCACTTGAGCCCAAGAGATAGAGACCAGCCTGGACAACAGAGTGAGCCTTCAGTCTCTAAAAAACTAAAAGTAAATTTTAAAAACTAGCCAGGCATGATAGTGCATACCTGTAGTCCCAGCTACTTAAGAGGCTGACACAGGAGGATCACTTGAGGCTAGGAGCTTGAGGCTGCAGTGAGCTATGATCATGCCGCTGCACTCTAGTCTGGGCAACAGAGCAAGAGCAAGATTCCGTCGCTTAAGAAAACAAAACTAAGAAGAAAAAAATAGGTAGTAAATAATACCTTTACTTGAAAATATGCTAGTTATGTTCCTAATTATATTTCTTTGTGCGTGTGTCTGTGTGTGCGTGTGTGTGTGTGTGTGTGTTTAATAACAAAATGCGTCATTTATTGGCACCAACTCATTTCAACTTTTTTGGCCTAATAAAAGGCATCAATTTCTGGAGTACCTTGACTCAATTAGGTTAGGGAGAGGTTTAAGAGAAATATAAGGAAACTGTCTTAAAATATTGTAACTATAAATGTATAAGTGGCAGTATTCTCTCACAGGTAGAGTATTTGTCCATGAGTGGGCCCATCTCCGGTGGGGAGTATTTGATGAGTATAATGTGGACCAGCCATTCTATATTTCCAGAAGAAACACTATTGAAGCAACAAGGTATCATTGTATTGAGCAAACCTGTTTTCAAAATGTTTTACTTATGACTCTTTAATTTTCTATGCTAGGCAAACAAAGGCTATCTCAGGTAACTACCTGAGAATGTTCAAACAGTTCATTGCAATATCCAACCTGCCCCATCATGTATGCCACCAATTAAATCTAGAGATTCTACCTTGGCATCAAGATGAATCAAAAACAGGAAATAATTTCAGTATTCACAGGGACTGTGCTGTAACATGTTATGGGCAGAGGAGATAGGAAAAAGCTGCAGCCTAAATCCCAACATATCCGAGAATAGGTATTCAACCCTACCCACTCTTTTGCTACACTTGATTCATCACTTTTTAAGGTAAATCTGTTTCACTGAAATCAGTTAGGCTGCTAGAGCTTCTTTGTAAATATCGTATTATACTTTTCATTTAATCTTGATCTTAAAGAAAAAGTACTTTTCATAAGGATAAGGTAGTAAGTTGATTTTTTAAAAATATAACTCTAAGTGCTGCAGGCACTATTACAAATAGATGAGATGTTTAAACTTAGTTAAAAATATCAAGCATATAGAGTATTTAAAGAATATTGAAGAACAATGGAAGTTATGTAATAGGAAATAAGTCTTTGCGATGAAAAATGTATTCGAGGAAAGAGGGGTAATGGAAAAATGCCTCTCGTCATCTCCATTGTGTTGTTCGCTTGATCTCCACTGAGCTTCCTGCAGTTTTTCACACAGCCTGGGCTCCTCTCAGTGCAGGACATTCATTTCTTTCAACCTCATCCCACACAACTCCTCACTTACTCAAATAATGCCTGTTCATCCTTTAAGATTCCGTTTAAATATTTCTTACTTAAATGTCTTTCCTCTCCCTCCATTTGGGATTAAATTCCCTTAAGAATGCTCCCACAGCATGTATGGGCTTCTCTCACACGTATGTCGCTGGGCAGTAATTGTCTATACAATTTTATTCTCCCCATTAGACTTTAACATTCTTAAGAACTGCACATTTTTTTAATCCTCTGGTCTTGGACCTGGCGTATAGTAAAAGCTAAACAAAGAATGTATCAAACAACACATTTTTTATAAATTCATGAAAAATAAATGAGTTTCCTTATAATCAGTCATAAAAATAGATACATTAGTAAAAACAAGTATCTAAAACATTTATTGAGCTCCCACTGTGCGTCAGGCACTTTCAAGCAGTGAAGTCTCGTCATATGTAAGTTTAATTTTCAGCCTTACTCAAGAACTAACCCTCTGGGAAATATGACTCACCATGTCCCTAAATTCTTGCAACACAAATTCATTAAAATGGATTAATGTCATGAAGTTTAACATTAACACAGAATGGTAGGATATCCTGCATATAAACAGAAACTTTAGAATCCTATCCCTGTACCCTGCCCCCTATTCCCTGCCAGGGACTGGACAATTATTTTTACCATAAGGACCAAATGGCTTGAAGGCACAAGCCTTTTCATGCAGGGTTTAGTTTTATTTCTTCCACCAGTTTAGTGAAGTGGTTCTCAAAATACAGATTACAAAATGCTATAAACACAAAACTGTGAATACCACATATGGAAATTGAAAAGGATTTTAAGCATAATATTGACTTTCCCTTTCCTATTAATAAGCAATTCCACTGTACCTTTTAACTCATCTAATCTTTACAACATCCCTCTGATTAGGAATTATCATCTTTAGCTCAAAGTCACAAGGATAATAGATTTATTGATCACAATGATCAATGCATGTTTAATAAATATGAACTGACAACATTGTTTCTATTGAAACTGATTACAAATTGAGGTAGAATATTGTGCCTATTTCTGTCAAAATGTAATGTTTGGTACATGATCCATGGCAGTTGTCACTGAAGGAAAAATTTTAGGATGTTGGTCTTCACTCATGATTTGCCAAGTCTTCATATACATATATAATCTAATTCTTTCCTCATAGATGTTCCACTCATATTACTGGTGTTAACATGGTTTTGAACGAATGCCAGGGGGGCAGCTGTATACAACGACCATGCAGACGTAACCCAAAGACGAGGCTGTATGAAGCAAAATGTACATTTATCCCAAACAGATCCCAGACTGCCAAGGAATCCATTATGTTTATGCAAAATCTTGATTCTGTAAGTACCTTTTTTCCAGTCTCTCAAAGGAATCCATGGGAAAAAACATTAATTAGAGGAACTGGATTTTCTACTGTGAAATTATGGGTATCAATAGAAAGGCAGAAAATTACTCAGGCAATTAATTAGAGGTCATTTTCTCTGGCATGTATCAGGGTGTCTCTGGAAATTACCCTATCTTTTCTTATTAACCTATTTCTTTTATTCAAATGTAGCACTGTAGCCTTCTCACTGGAGTCACACAATAAATTCTTAGAATACATCTCTTCCTTCATTGACTTCTGTGGACTTCTGTATAGAGTTACAATTTTACTTTTAATTTGTTTTCTAAGTGTTAGCCATACTACTTTTCTAAAGTAATTTATAATGTAGCTTTGAAAAGGATTGACATTTTAGATTTTCCATTACCTTCACACTAAAGCACGCCAAGCTATTGCAAAGTGGTATTGTGAAAATACATAGGGCTCTTCCTCCACTGAACAGACTTAAGAAAAAAAAAATCACAATTACCAATGTGTCTAACCAATTAAATAATAACACACCACAAAAAAGTTGAAAACTAACGTTTGACCTGAAATATCTGATTTAAATATGTAAAGCTTAGTGCATAAGAATAGGTACCTTGGAGTCTTGGAGTCAGATAGAGCTGATATCGAAACCCAGTCTGTCATTTTAAAGCTATGTCCACTGTGGGCAAACTGCTAAATCTGAGATTTAGTTGTCTTATCTTTCATATAGGAATTATAATACCTACTTCACATAGTCATTCATGTTGGGTTTACAAGAGCTAATGTAAAGTATTATCATAGTGTTTAGCACAAGTTGAATGCAATATAAACTTTAAATTTTTAATTTTTAAAATGTGTTAAATATTTGAAAAATAACCAGTTGTTTCTTCCCATGGATAAGCCTAATCTTAATTAATCCAAACATATTGTACTTACCTAATGAACATTTCTAAACATATAAAAATATTTTAAAATATGAAATATATGAAACTTATCAAAAACAACAAATCAAAACAAAGTACACTACCTCTAAATAGTGGGACTAACTTACTTCAAAGAAGCAAATTTTTACATACCAAATTTTCACAGGTATATGCCATATACCTTTATAAACCTCTGTATTTGTTGGTAGTGATTGGTGTTTTCATATACCAATACCAAAACAGTTCTTTAGACAG
Source organism: Theropithecus gelada (assembly GCF_003255815.1). Taxonomy (NCBI): domain Eukaryota; kingdom Metazoa; phylum Chordata; class Mammalia; order Primates; family Cercopithecidae; genus Theropithecus; species Theropithecus gelada. The sequence continues at coordinate 114,506,775 of NC_037668.1, forward strand.
AAGTTTGTAAAGGCCTAGTATCTCTGATAAAATTTAAAATTCCTTTGGACCTTCGGGCATTAATGATAAAAGGCTTGACTACATTTGACACTTGAGTCAGGAATGTTCCCTTTTATCTGCTAAATCTGGAGCAATGCGTACAAATAGATATCAAATCATGTGACAGCAGAGGATAACTACAATACTGTATGTACTGCCTGATCCATACTATAAATTCCAACAGCATTTGACTATCAGGAGATAACTCACGCTGCCTACATGGTACCTAAATAATACTGAAGAAGATTGTGGAGCTGAAATATGGAGGGCAACTAATTATACAAGACATGGCCCAGAGATAAAATGGTTACATTTCCAGAATAATACTAACTCCTAATGATCATAACATAAATATATTGCATAGTATCTGTACTGAGGGCATGAATTCAGAGCTAGGAAAGATATGATCTAATATGTTGAATAGTCATCCTTATTATTTATGATTCTTATTTCGTGCCTAGTATTTACTACATTAAGAACTGGGAACACAGATATAATTAAAGATGACTGTTCTTGAGAAACTCAGTTTAGGGAGAAAGAGATATGATAAAATAAGTATATATTATTAAGTGGGAAGACACATAGAGATATGACCCAAGTGTTATGAAGCAGTAACCATTGCCAACTGGAAGACAGAAAACAGTTTCTGAAGAGTGAGTTTTGAGCTGGGATTTGAGAAAAGTGAGTATGTATTTGCCAAAGTGAGAAGGGGAAGAGTATTCTATACAAAGAAACAGATTTACAAAAGCAAAGAGTGGAGTAAGGCAGGAATGCTGTTCATGATTCTGGAAGCTCAGCATTGCCTAAATTATTTGCATCATGGTCATTAAGATTTTAACATTTATTAGAACAATTTTCTGGCAGATAACAGTAAAAGAACTTGAGAAAGTGGTGCTTTTTCTGATTTGCACGAAATTACCATTTGGGCTAGCAAAGACCCTAATGAAAGTTTCTGACATATTTTAAGGATATAAAGAAATCCAGTATGGTAGAAGCAAAGAATACACGGTGAGTAAGAGGCAGGAAATGAGGTTGAAACAAAAAATGGGGACATACAGAGCTAAAGTGTTTGAGTTTTATCCTCTCGGTTTTAGAGTGGTGATAAGTTTAATTATTTCAGGAAGGTAATCCTACTAATTGTAAAGGATGAGATAGAGTGAGCTGATAGTGGAGGCAAGGGAGACCAGTTGGAAGGCCATGGCAACAGGTAGGTAAGAGGCCCAAATAAAGGCACTGGCAGTGGTAGGGGAAAGAGGAACCAGGTTTGATAGACATTTCATAATAGCAAGACTTGGTTATGAATCACTGCTTTGATTGTAAACTACATTTTTCTCCCATCCAATGTAACCCCATTTGGGAAATGTATCAGCCATATCAGAAACAAAACAAATTCATAAAACTTAGATAAAAGGTATTCAAATGTAATAATTTAGTTCTTCTAATTCTGAGCTTACATCTGGATATTTTACATTGGGAGGGCATTAAAATAATGAAATGACACTACTAAAAATATTTCTTGTAAGCTGAGGCTCATCTTGCAGTAGCAAGATGAATTCCTTCTTGGAGACCACATTTTTCCAAGTTACTACGTTTTCAATACTTAAAACATTTTCACAGATTCTATAGTAATGAAATATTCATTGGCAGAATTACTGGATGCAATTCACCACTTGCCTCTAAAAGACAAATAATTACATTTCCTCATTTTCTCCCTATACTTTCATTCCTTTTTCAGGAGTATTACTTTATGTCAAAATTTGCCAGAGCCAGTAGCGATCCAGGTTGTAGAATAGCTGTCCTCAAGTTTTTTGATCAACTATGATGATATGGAACATACCTAGACAATTAAAGAAGGCCATTTTCTCTATACCATTTTTAGGAGGTAGCTAGAAATTATCACAAGCCCTGTCCCTTTTTCCTCAAACTTAATTCAAGGCTTGAGCTCCCTCAAAGTTTAGAAGGGAAAGTAAAAAGTTAACATAAGCAGTCGTGCCAGCTGCCACAATGCTCCACTGATGTTTCTATCTATAGCCAAAAGAATCAGCAAAAATCTTTACCAGTACATATTGATAGCTTTACCTTGCTTCTGTTCCATTCAAGTATGCAAATGGATGTCAGAATGTTAGATTATAAAGTAGTTTTTAACAGGAGATAAAATCTGTGGAGGCTATGTATGACAGATAACTACATATTTGATGCCTCACAAGTTATTGTAATCTTGTCTTCTAATTGATTTTTTTTTCCAGGTGACTGAATTTTGTACTGAAAAAACACACAATAAAGAAGCTCCAAACCTACAGAACAAAATGTGCAATCACAGAAGCACATGGGATGTAATCATGAGCTCTGAAGATTTTCAGCATTTATCTCCCATGACAGAAATAAATTCACCACCTCGTCCTACATTTTCATTGCTCCAGTCCAAACAGCGTGTAGTCTGTTTGGTACTTGATAAATCTGGAAGCATGTATAGAGTAAGATAGTTTTTGGTTAACTGTCTTAAATTATTTAAGTATTTAAGCTACTAGAAATATAAGTATTAAGTATTTAAGCTGATGGAAATATAATCTTAGGTTCAGTTCTAGTAACAAACATACATATGTATTTATGTTCTAATAAATTTTAGCACATAATTTTATATAGATAAGTACTAGAAGACAATATGCCAACAGAAAAATGTAGGCTGGGTGCAGTGGCTCACATCTGTAATCCCAGCAGTTTGGGAGGCCAAGGCTGGTGGATCACCTGAGGTCAGGAGTTCGAGACCAGCCTGGCCAACATGGTGAAACCCTGTCTCTACTAAAAATACAAAAATTAGCTGGGAGTGGTGACACATGTCTGTAAACCCCGCTACTTGGGAGGCTGAGGCAGGAGAATGGCTTGAACCTCGGAGGCAGAGGTTGCAGTGAGCCAAGATTGCACCACTGCACTCCAGCCTGGGTGACAGAGCAAGACTCCATCTCAAAAAAAAAAAAGTTGTTATATTAAGGTATTGGATTATGAATCATTTTTATTCCTTAACTTTTAGTTCTAACTAGAAAAATTACAGCCAAGCAAGAAAATGAAAATCATCCATAATTCTGTCATTGAAAATATGATACTTTAGTCTTTTCTTTGCTAATGTATTTGCTTTCCCTCCTCAAAAATATGATTATATTTTATATAATGTTTTATAATCTGATTTTTTTACTTAATATATCTTTAATACTCCCCGCGAAAAAAAAAGATTCCATGACATAATTTTTAATGCTTGTATAACATGCCCACACTATAATTAGGCAAGCAATCCCCTGTTGTTGGACAGTTGGGAGATTTACACTTGCTATTATTAAAATGAGCATCTTTGTATGCATTTTTAAAATTATTTCTTTAGGAGAAATTCCTCAATGTAAAACCATTAAATAAAAAGGTATCGATTTTTAAGGCTTTTTCAAATATAACTGAATTTTTAAGATTTTCTTTAAATTTTTTAAATAAAATGAAGAAGCTAAATTTTAAAATACAACCAATCAATTATTATCATGATCTATGGCCTACAAATGATTTATCGTTCATTAATCCATCAAGATTTGGAGAGTCTTGTGAGTTATTCACACCTTTTTCTTACAGGAAGACCGTCTCTTTCGAATGAATCAAGCAGCAGAACTGTACTTGATTCAAATTATTGAAAAGGGATCCTTGGTTGGGATGGTCACATTTGACAGTTCTGCTGAAATCCAAAATAATCTCACAAAAATAATTGATGAGAACACTTACCAAAAGATCACTGCAAACCTGCCTCAAAAACCTAGTGGCGGCACTTCAATTTGTGGGGGACTCAAAGCAGGATTTCAGGTAAAATAAAATATTTTTAAAATATCATTTGCCATTTACTATCGTTTTTAATTTTCTCCAATTACCTTTGCACGAAGGACAAGCATTCATGGGCCCCTCAATTAATATTATTATGACCTGATCAAGGTAAATCATTTATGAGAAGAAAAAAATAACCTCTCCTAGTATCTGTTTACAGCCAGACCCTCTCTGAGGGTGGCTATTCCAATGACATACTCCTGAGGTGCTAAGTTGCACTGCGGAATGGTTAAGTAAGGGGGGAAAATTTCAGGGTGCACACAATCATGGTTTTATTGGAGAGCTCCCCATTTCTCGAACACTCCCACAGTCTGAGTTTCAAGGAGCAGAAAAAAATGCCACTGAGGGGATTATGGAAAACGGAAATTAGTAACATTTCCATATGATGGATAAAGAAAGACCCAGTTTATCAAGTTAAATTGACATTTAAAAATCACAAAGAGGCTGGGCGCGGTGGCTCATGCCTGTAATCCTAGCACTTTAGGAGGCCGAGGCAGGTGGATCACCCAAGGTCAGGAGTTTGAGACCAGCCTGACCAACATGGTGAAACCCCATCTCTACTAAAAAACAAAAATTAGTCAGGCGTGGTGGTGCAGGCCTGTAATCCCAGCTACTCTGGAGGCTTAGGCAGGAGAATCACTCGAACCCAGGAGGCGGAGGTTGCAGTGAGCCGAGATTGTGCCATTGCACTCCAGTCTGGGCTACAGAACAAAACTCTATCTCAAAAAAAAATAAAAATAAAAAATACATTAAAAATTTTTAAAAATTAAAACGTCACAAAAATAAGCCAGACATGGTGGGTCCCCCTGAATCCCAGCACTTCGGGAGTTTGAGGCAGGCAGATCGCTTGAGCTCAGGAGTAGGAGACCAGCTTGGCCAACATGGGGAAACCTTGCCCCTACAAAAAATAAAAAAAATCAGTTAGGCATGGTGGTGTGCGCCTGTAGCCCCCGCTACTTGGGGGACTGAGGTGGGAAGATTGCTTGAGCTCTAGAGGCAGAGATTGCAATGAGCCATGATCATGTCACTGCACTCCAACCTGGCCAACAGAACAAGACCCTGTTGAAAAAAAGAAGGAAAGGAAAGGGAAGGGAAGGGAAAGGAAGAAAGGAAAGGAAGAAAAGAAGGGAAGAAAGGAAGGAAAGAAAGGAAGGAAAGAAAGGAAAGATCACAAAGATAGAAGCAGCTCTGTAACCAGTATAGTACCTAACCTAACAAATATAGATTGAAGTTTAATGTAATTAAAATGGTGAATTCGAAAAATTGGGAGCACTCTTGGAGCACTATACCCAATTGCCTCCAGTACTCATTTGAATTGCTTCCAACCTAACTTTCATTTAAGCCTATTTATTGTCATGCTTTAAGTCACAAAAACAGAAAACTACTTCCTTCACTGACCTCTCCTTGCCTCAAAATGGAGCTTGCTAGTCTTATCCAGTCTATTGATTAATACTACATCTCAACTTTCTTCATTGTGTCTGTGATTAAATGTGTTCGTTTAAGAAGGCAGGACCTGGATGCAGACAAATGTGGTATCTTGGCTCTAATGTTTATTAGCTAAATGACCTTGAGTAAGTAACTCAACTCAGAACATCTGCTTCCTCAACCAAGATAATGTGGATTATAATAGTACCTATCTCATTTAATTGCAGGCATTATGTAAGATAAATAAATCCTTAAGAAAGGTTTATTGTTATGATAATTATAATTCTTACTATATATGTTTATTCACTTCTAAAATATGACAAGCACTGTAAATTGGGAATATGTTAGAATGTTTACACATATTGGTTCATGTATTTTTTAAAACATATTTTGATATATATCTTTTTTTTTTTTTTCTGAGATGGAGTTTCACTCTTGTTGCCCAGGCTGGAGTGCAGTGGCATGAGCTCAGCTCACTGCAACCTCCGCCTCCCAGGTTCAAGCAATTCTCCTGCATCAGCCTCCTGAGTAGCTGGGATTACAAGCACCCGCCACCATGCCCAGCTAATTTTTTGTATTTTTATTAGAGATGGGGTTTCATCATGTTGGCCAGGTTGGTCTCAAACTCCTGACCTCAGGTGATCCACCTGCCTCAGCCTCCCAAAGTGCTGGGATTACAGGGATGAGCCACTGTGCCCGGCCTTGATATATATCTTATGATACCTTGACCACAAAGTCTATCACTGAATAGATGGTGTCGAATCACAAGCTATAAACAGCTCTTAATTACTTATATAATAAAACTAATCAATAAATAAGCATTTTACTTACAAAATTCTAACAATAATAGCATAATAGCTAACATTTACTGATCATATTATACGTTATTGCCTATGCTAAGCGCTTTAAATGCATGGTCTTATTTTACCCTTACCATTACTCTGTAAGTTGAGTAATATTAGTATGCCCGTTTTGCAGATAAGAAAACTGAAGTGCACAGTAATTAAATCTTTCTCAGTATCATATAGTCAAAAATTGGCAGATATAAGATTCAAAACCTGGTCTTTCTGACCCCAAAGTCCATAAATTTAATCATTACACTAATCTATGTATAAAACTCTGTTATAAATGTATATAACCCTTACATACATGTATGTACTATATAATATACATGTATATACTTTAATATAAAGTCTTGAGAAAAACTAAACACTAGCTATTCTATTTAGCAAATGGCAGAGCTGGAATTTACTCTCAAGGTATCTAACGCCAAATCTCTTGGCAGGACTTAGGAAAAGATGAAAAGAAAAACAATACATTTGTAATAATTGATTCTTCTTTGTGGTAGGTCAAACTGTTTTTGTCCAGGGAATCCTGAGATTCTTCAGAAGTGATCAAATAAAATGTGTTTTTAAAGCACATAGTACACTGTTTAAATTTGCACACCCACCTTTGGTCATGACTTTCCAAATAATATCTAGTCTGCAGTCTTTTAGAACTGCCTGACTCACTTGCCTCCACCCCCCCACCTCTTAGATAATACTGACAACAATAATAGCTAATATTCAGTGAATACTTACTGTGTGTCAGGCATTGCTCTAAGTGCTTACTTTTCCTCTCTTTGGTAGCAAAAGTATATTTGAGAGGATTAGAAGAAGTATTGACACTTTAGCTTTGAAAACTTACAAGACCACTGTAAATTACACTCATTTCCATATGCCAACTCAGACTGAAATGACTTCGCTGAGTTTCCTTTTGCTTACTCTGATGCAAGGACTAGAAGAACAGGTTTATTCTTATTTTAAATATATTAAGATATGGGCCAGGCACAGTGGCTTATGCCTGTAAACCCAGCACTTTGGGAGGCCAAGGCAGGCAGATCACCTGGGGTCAGGAGTTCGAGGCCAGCCTGGCCAACATGGTGAAACCCCATATCTACTAAAATATAAAAATTAGCCAGGCATGATGGTGGGCGCCTGTAATCCCAGCTACTTGGGAGGCTGAGGCAGGAGAATCACTTGAAGCCGGGAGGTGGAGGTTGCAGTGAGCCGAGACTGCACCATTGCACTCCAGCATGGGTAACAAGAGCAAAACTCAGTCTCAAAAATAATAGATAGATAAGTAGATAGATAGATAGATATGACATTCTACAATTAACAACCTGGCTTTTTCATTATCAGGCAATTTCCCAGAGTAATCAGAGTACTTCGGGTTCTGAAATCATATTACTAACAGATGGGGAAGATAATCAAATGAGCTCATGCTTTGAAGAGGTAAAACAAAGTGGTGCAATCATCCACACCATTGCTCTGGGGCCGTCTGCTGACAGAGAACTGGAGACCCTGTCAAATATGACAAGTAAACTTTTGGAATATAGTTTGAATAAAAAAATTAATTTCTAGTCTCTCCCATTCCAGGAGCTCTTTCTCTACAAATCTGCTCAAAAATTTCCTATCCTAAAAATTAATCTTTGTCCCTTCTTCATCCTTTAGATTAAGTTCTTTTCCTTTTCTTCCACTTCACACACCAGTTTTTTTCTGATGTTATTTACCATTTGCTGTCTTCATTCCCCACTTACTTTCTGCCAATGCTACTAAACAGAAACTTCTTTCTCTATGGTTACTCAACTGGAAGTCAAAAATTATTGCTTAATTCCAAAATACTACTCAATCACACAGTAGGGATTTTGACAATCCTCTTTTATAGATGAGGAAATGGAAACCTAGAGAGTGCAAATGATTTGCCAAAGGCCATAGAGTCCTGATTATCAATTCAGAGCTCTTCCATCATACTACCCTATTCCTGCTTCACCAAATCTTGCTAAATCTTAGTTTGAAACAGTTCTGTATTTCACCTTTCTATACACAATCCTTCTACCACTGCCATTATAATCCAGCTCTTACAATTCCTTGACTGGGATACTTCAATAACCTTCCAGCTTATCTTTCTGCCATTTATCAATTCAATAAATATATATTGATTGTTGTATTTGTGGCAGTCACTTGTGTTAATTCTTGCCCTCTGCAATCTATTCTTTCCTAACTCCTTACACCTAAGTAATCTCTCCCTTCATTAATTTCTACATTATTTATTTCCTTCACTTAATTTTTACTTTATTGTAGACTGTAATTGTCTAATTGTTTTGGTGTACCTTAGACTCAACTAGAAAATAAACAGCCGGTTCAGAAGAACTATCTTAAATTTCATTTTTATAACATTATTTAGTGCTTACACCAGTTTTACCAATGCAGCGGGCACTTACATTTGATGACTGATTGATGTAAAGACAATACAATTTGGCTCATTCTTTACAGTTTCTTTTAATCTTACTTATCTTTCTTATTTTGAGCAAGGTTTTAGTTATTATTGTAGGATTACATAAGGGACACTGATATACTGAAAGTTCACAAAGTGCTGGGAAGTTCATCTTTTGTAAGTTTAAAACAAAATTTTAAAATAGATTTTAAAGTGTATTGATGAGAGCAAAATAACAAATATGACTTTTCCACTTAAAATTCAATTTTAGGAGGACGTCGCTTTTATGCCCATAAGGACATAAATGGCCTTATTGATGCTTTCAGCAGAATTTCATCTAGAAGTGGCAACATCTCTCAGCAGGCTGTTCAGGTCAGTGTAATAAAAAAAATTATTTTCTTTCTCACAGTTGTAATTTATATTATCCTAATTACTAACTCCTATTTCTCTAATAATTATTTTGCCCGAAAATATTTCAAATATGCAGAAGAAAAACATCCTTACTGAATTTGATTTTCCATAACACTGAAAGCCATTTTTTCTCTTGAATTTTTCTATTCTCTTTATTTGGAAAATTATTTAAAATAATTCTTATTCTAAATTGAAATCTTAAAAACAAATTTAAAGTTACTCTAAACTGACTAAACTCAGAAATTTCATTAACTATGATAACAAGTGGATTTCATATGTTTATTGTTTTTATTTATCCAACAGTTGGAAAGTAAAACCTTGGATATCCCACGGAAGAAATGGATAAATGGTACAGTGCCTGTGGATAGTACAGTTGGAAAAGATACTTTCTTTGTTGTCACATGGACAATACAAAAGCCAGAAATAATTCTTCAAGATCCAAAAGGAAAAAAATATACTACCTCAGATTTCCAAGAAGATAAACTAAATATTCGGTCTGTCCGTCTTCGAATACCAGGTATTGCAGAGGTAGGTCTATTATTTTATGTTCTCTAAGCTTTCTTAATCAACTTCTATTTTTAAAAGATGAAAATAACATAAATAACATCTTATACATTGCCAATATTAAAATGATGACAGATCATCTGTAATAAAGAAATCAAATTGAATAATTAGGGATTCATATTCATACTGTTTGTGAAATTCAATATTAAAAATCATGATTATTATTCTGTTTAAATTTGTAAATAATTTTGTATTCCAAACAAAAAGTAGGAAAATATTACCAAAGCTCTCAGATATATATATATTTTTTAATATTTCAGACAGGCACTTGGACTTACAGCCTTCGAAATAATCATACCAAATCTCAATTGCTAACTGTGACAATGACCACTCGAGCAAGAAGCCCTACCACACTCCCAGTAATTACAACTGCTCACATAAGTCAAAATACAGCTCATTATCCTAGCCCAATGATTGTTTATGCACGAGTCAGTCAAGGGTTTCTGCCTGTTCTGGGAATCAACGTAACAGCCATTATAGAAAATGAAGACGGACATCAAGTAACATTGGAGCTCTGGGACAATGGCGCAGGTAATAAGAATCTGCATCAACTTCCACTAAACTTAAAATCCTCCTACCGTTCTATGACCTAGAAGTCAATATTTCCTGTATTTTCTAATGAAACACATTTTTAAGTAAATGAATTTTAATCCTAATGTTTTAAAAACTTTTTTCTCAGTTATCTTGACAACTTGTAGACATAGCACATATGCCATTTTTAAATTTTATGAACAATTTTACTTTTTCCATGGAACTTAAGAGCACAATTTTTCTCTATTTTCATTAATGTCAGTGTTTCATATATGCTTTCTCCAGTTGCGTTTTCTTATTTTGATAAGTATTTTTTATGAAATAATAGTAACAGCTAATATTAATTGAATGCCTACCATAAATTAGACTTTTCCAAAAACACAGAGTTAGCAAGTGGCCCAAGCTTTCAACCAAAATAGTCTGACTCCAGAATTCATGTACTTAAAACACTGTGCTATACTGTCTCCCAAATTACTAACATTATCAGTGTTCATAAACAGATATGACTGTCATTTTTACTTTATTGGATGACTAATTTTTACATTTCATTATCAAGGTGCTGATACTGTCAAGAATGATGGCATCTACTCAAGGTATTTTACAGATTACCATGGGAATGGTAGATACAGTTTAAAAGTGCATGCCCAGGCAAGAAAAAACACAGCTAGGCTAAGTCAACAACAGAATAAAGCTCTGTATATACCGGGCTATGCTGAAAATGGTAAGTAGCACTAAAATAGAAATGTGCCAGCTGTTTAGATAAATTGCACATGGCAAACATTGAAAATATAATGTACTACAGAAAGCCCAAGTATATAACGTTGTAATCATCTGTATGTTTCAAAGCCATATTGTTATTAGTAGACCTAGCAAAGACCTATGTTTCCACATATTTTGTTCACATCCCCCTGAGTTCATTTCATTTACATTGAAAAAAAAATATTTAGCATCTACTATGTTGCAAGCACTGTGCTAGGTGCTAGAGCTACAAAGACAAAACATAATCCTATTCCTCAAAGAATTTGCAGTCAAGTAGTAGAGACAGATAGGTTGAAAGATAGTTTTAACATAGCATAATGTTTCCTCATCAATTTTAAAATATCAATAAACAAGCTTTTTCTCAATAAAAGCTGTTACTTTTTCAAAGTCTGCCATCAATCAATATCAATCCTCTACAGCTGCAAGATCAGCTTGCACTATGAATAGACATGGCGGCTGGGCACGATGGCTCACACCTGTAATTCCAGCACTTTGGGAGGCAGATGAGGGTGGATCACCTGAGGTCAGGAGTTTCAGACCAGTCTGGCCTACATGGCGAAACTCCGTCTCCACTAAAAATACAAAAATTAGCCGGGCGTGGTGGCGGACGCCTGTAGAACCTGCTACTCGGGAGGCTGAGGCAGGAAAACTGCTTGAACTCAGGAGGCGAGGGTTGCAGTAAGCCAAGATCACACCACTGCACTTCAGCCAGCCTGGGCGACAGAGAGAGACTCCGTCTCAAAAAACAAAAACAAAAAAAGAGTAGACATGAAAAAATGAAATATTACAAAAGTTTTTCTTGGTAGGAAAAATTATACCGAACCTACCCAAACCTGAAGTCAAAGAAGATGTGGCAGAAGCTGAAATGGAAGGCTTCAGCAGATTCGCCTCTGGAGGGTCGTTTACTGTATCAGTAGTGCCTCCTAATGGTAATCATTCTCAGGTGTTCCCACCTGGTAAAATTGTAGACCTGGATGCTAAGTTTCAAGGAGATCGTATTCAACTTTCATGGACTGCCCCTGGCAAGGTCCTCGATAAAGGAAGAGGTAAGTTTGACATTATATTTTAAAATATACTAAAAGAAATCCCATTGACTTTCATTTCCTGAGAATTTTCTAATGTTCCGTTTATAAATAACATTTATGAACTGTCTACCAAAGGCCATTTTTTATTTTCAGATGTGAAAACTAAAGCTGTAAGAGTTAATTGGACCAAGTTCTTTCTATATTTAGTAATTTACAATTCTAACCCAGTCATATCAGATTCTATTATGCCAAATTGTCTGTCAGAAATTGAAGCAGCTTAGAAATTAAGAGGACAGTTAACAGCTTTCTGTTGCATTATCTTCCCCCAAATTTTAAGTATTTCTGTACTTGCACAGTTTCATTCATTTATCAACCTTCTGTTGAGCTTTCACCCTATTAGTATTCCTAAGAAATGATCTATACTCTCAACAATCAATTAAGTACAAAAGACACACAAGTAAACATATAATTACGTATAACAAGACATATGCTTTTATAAACAGAGAATCATGTGGCAACCCATAGGTGGGCCACAAACCCCTAGTTAGAGGCTAAAATCAGAGCATATCATAAAGCCTTCCCAGAGAAGACTACCCCTGAGTATTGAAGAATGAGAGTAGTTACCCAAGAGAAGTGAAGGTGTCCACAGAGAGATGTTCATGTGCACAGAAATTCACTAGTTTGAAAGATTTGTTCATGGAGTTTGAATAAAGTTCAAGGTCAAAAGATCTCATTTATTCAAAGTTCCTAATAATAAATGACCCTCATTCCAAAAAGTTTAAATTACTTCTATCATTGCTTGAAATTTAACTGAATTCAATCAGTATTTATTGAATGCCTACCATATTCCAGTATTGTGTAGGTTAGTAGGTTTTTATGGGATAATGCCAGCCTTGCTGTTTTCCCTTTAAGATTGGGAAAATGAAAGCAATATGCAATATACATATACATAATACCTCAGAGATTGCTAGTGCTAAAACACCAGTGTTCAGTACTCTTTCTCCTGGGTTACAATAAACCCCTCATTGTACATGCTCAAAAGAAAAGATGCTTCTTAATCTTTCACTATGTAGCATTTTCAAAGCTGCATTTCTTATCATTATTATACAAGAAGAAAATCATTCTAAAGTCAGAGGAAACATAGAATATGCACAAACAGAGCTTTTGTATTTCAGTGTTGAAAATCTTATGACAGCTTTTGAAATACCTTATTTTCTCATGGTATGACCCTTAAACATATGGCAGAATTAAAAAAAAAAAGTGAAAAATACCATTGCCACTGAAAAAGCCACAGATGAAATTTCTTAACCAAATATTTAGTTCTATAGTGAATTCAGTAAAACCAAACTTTCAGTTCAAGATTGGGTTAATAACAAATATCCCTCATGCTGATTATAAGAACTAAAAGTAGCAGTAATGTATAATCACAAATGCCTAAAATAGGTGGCATCTAATCTTGTCTTTCCTTAGGAAGAATAGGAAGAGGTTGTGGTACCTGTTAAATGTTACCTGTAGATATTCCAAAAGTAAGGTAGTCGCAGTTTCTTAAAGAATAAATGAATGTCTATGTAAACCCAAATGAAGCACTTAAATTACCTGGGACACAATTTCCACACCTGTCAAATATACAAATTAGATTAGATCACCTAAAATTACTAAAACAAGTAGATATAATTCTAATATTTTATGATTTTCTAATTTTATCATGTTGGGTGTCAACAACTGTATTGTTGGTCAAGTAATTAAGGAGATCAAATACATGTCAACACAGGACCAGGTACCCTGAGTGATACGAAGAGTACAAAACACAGTCTTTACCCCAAAAAATAATAAGATCTAATCAGAATGAAAAGTTGAACCTCTACTAAAGTATCTGAAAAACTCCATTCCATGAAACAGAAGTTCATGAAGAGAGTCATCAGGGTGAATGAAATACTTGGATGGAACTTCATGCAGTTGGGCTTGGTTGGACCTTAAGGAATGAATACAATTTGCATACATATGGAGAAGGAGGCACAACCCTTTTGGAGAGAGAAAGAACAAAATTATATAAGCAAGGTCAAGAAAGCAAAATTTCACAATGGAATATTCTAATCAAAATAAGGAATAGATAGGTGGAGAGAAGAGAGGGAGAGGGAGAGAGAGAGAGAGAGAGAGAGAGAGAGAGAGAGAGGAGACCTACCTAAGTGGAACACAGGGTTTTTGTGAAGAATAATAGAATGGATTGATAAGGCCTATTTAAGAGGAAACTAAATGTTAAGCAGAGGACCTGAATTCTTTTTAAAAATACACTAAAAGTTATTCACCACACACTTGAAATACCTTCGATATTTAATGGAAAAATTTAAGTCCTTACTTCAAAAAAGAACACCTGGTGTTTTATTTTTCATCACATTTCAGAATGTGAGAATATATTTTTACATGAATGGTAGATATTGAAAAGCAGTGTAGAAAGAAATATTTATGTTGGCATCTTCTTTTCCTTTCTTGATAAAATAACAGCCAACATTTCAAACATTTATTAATTTATCGTTTATTAAACTGTAGTAAACGTGCATCATGCATTATCATCTATAATTCTTACCACTAGAATAGTAGGCACTTAATAAATATTTGTTGAATAATTTGAATAACTGAATCTCTATTTTAACAGATAAAAAACTAGAGATAAGAAAGCTTAAGGCCGGGTGCAGTGGCTCACGCCTGTAATCCCAGCACTTTGGGAGGCCGAGGTGGGCAGATCACAAGGTCAGGAGATAAAGACCATCCTGGCCAACAAAGTGAAACCCCTTCTCTACTGAAAAAAATATATATATACAAAAATTAGCTGGGCGTGGTGGTGCATGCCTGTAATCCCAGCTACTCAGGAGGCTGAGGCAGAAGAGTCTTGAACCAGGGATCTGGAGATTGCAGTGAGCCGAGATCGCACCACTGTACTCCAGCCTGGTGACAGAGCAAGACCCTGTCTCAAAAAAGAAAAGAAAAAAAAAAAGAAAGAAAGCTGAAATACATTTCTTTTTATTACACAGCTAGCAAGTAAAATTAGGGTGCTACTTAAGGTCTGTCTAGGTCCTTAGCACATACATACTTTCATTTTTTATTCTTATATTTTTACATTTTTAATTTTTGTGGGTACGTAGTAGGTGTATATATTTATGGGGTACATGAGATTTTGATCCAGGCATGCAATGTGAAATAATCACATCATGGAGAATGGGGTATCCATCCCCTCAAGCATTTATCCTTTATGTTACAAACAACCCAACTACACTGCTTTAGTTATTTTTAAATGTATTATTAAGTTATTATTCACTATTGACTATAGTCACTCTGTTGTGCTATCAAATAGCAGGTCTTATTCATTCTTTCCAACTATTTTTTTGTATGCATTAACCATCCCCACCTTCTCCTGCCCAGTCCCCCACTACCCTTCCCAGCCTCTAGGAACCATTCTTCTACTCTGTATGTCTGTGAGTTTAATTGTTTTGATTTTTAGATCCCACAAATAAGTGAGAACTTGCAATGTTTGTCTTTCTGCTTAGCACGTGTTTAATTAGTACACATTCCAGTCTCTCTGCCTCCTTTTGCTGGTTATCCTTATCCCTGTTTCCCACTCCATTTATCATCTCTCTCTTTCTCCTCTATCCTATTACTTTCTCTTTTAACTTAATAAGAAATGACACAGAGATAGGGTACTGAATATCTTCACTATCCTAGAATACTTTTATGTTCCTTGTTCTAAAATAAAAAGTAGATGCAACTCCTTATATTTCTCTTCCTAAAAAGGAATCTAGATTCTGACTTTTTAGTATCATATGATTTTGAATTAAAATTTCCTGGGATTAGAGAATTCTACATTTTAAGAAAAACTGTTCACACATTTGTCCTTACAATAAAGATGGAATAACCAGACAAAAGCTAATGGGATTTCCATAATTAAAACCTAATATGCTTTTCTGATACGTTTCTAAATGTAAGGCAGTGTGGTGGCAGCAAGGCCATCCTAGTGATTTTAATATATCTGAAGTATCTATTTGTTTTCCAGCTGACAGCTACATGATAAGAACAAGCAAACATGTCCTGGACCTCCAAGAAAATTTTGATAAAGCTGCTTTAATAAATACTTCTGGTCTAATACCTAAGGAGGCTGGCTCAGTAGAAAATTTTGAATTTAAACCAGAACCTTCTAAAATAGAGAATGGTACCACATTCTATATTGCAATTCAAGCCATCCGTGAACCCAATGTCACCTCAGAGGTTTCAAACATTGCACAAGCAACTAACTTTATTCCTCCACAGGAACCCAGCATTCCTGATCTGGGTACCAATATTTCTGCAATCAGTTTGGCAATTTTTGGATTAGCTGTAATTGTATCCATATTTTAAACTAGAAATTATAATGTTATACATACTTGGTAAACATTTATTTAGAATTTAATTTACTATACTTATTGTCTAGTATAAAGCTCATTATAATATAAAAGTGAATATAAAAAAGTTGTAAGTTTTCTAATTAATTAATACTACTTGAGTTGTTAAATGTTAATCAAAATGAGTATATCATTTCTTGTCTTTGAATAATCCATTCATTAATTTTTAATATGAAAAGATACATATTTGTACTTGTAAGCATTTTAAGAAACATTTTTAGAGTGTGCTACAGATTCATTTGGTATACTGACATCAAAATGTATCCAAGCCATTTAAAAAATATTTGTATATACATAGTAGCAAATAATTTTATAGATTTATTTGTATCACATTTTTTATTACAAATGAATACTTCATGTTTATATAAGCTATAATTGAAAAGGACTAGTAGTAAGTAGTAAGGAAGTCAAATTTGATTTTTTATCATTGATTATAAGTGGTATATTTGTTTTTTGTCATTGATTAAAAGTTATTTTAGCCGTAGGCCTGAAATGACTAGCAAAAATCGTTTTCTATATGAATTGTGGAACATCACAATAAAGTTATTTCTATGCTGATGCCATCATTAGGTCCTAAGACTATTACCAAGAAGCTTGATTGAGACAAGGATTTTTTCTTTTTCCTATTACTGTGTCCTCAACATTTAGAATAATAATTGACACATAGTAGATATTCAATAAATATGTTTAAATAACTTAATGAATATTTTCATAACCTCAAAAAAATTCTAAATTTGACTTCATTACATTAAGAAAAACCACAAAGTATCATGTGCACATGGTATTATGAGGACTTCATATAATGAAAACTAACCCCTTAATAACATTGTTGAGAATCAACACATAAAGTTTCAGAAAGTTAACTATTAATAGAATGTATAAACTATCTAATAAAAGGTAAATTGAGCTATTAATATAGCAATGGGGTGAGTTTTCTTAGAGAGAAAGAGAGAGAACACCACATTGGTAGAAAATCCTTTGTTTATAGACAAGAAGATTATTGAAACTCTTTAAATATCTGAAACGAAGACACTCTATATATCTGGAAGAGTCAAGAAAAAAATTATAAATCATTAGCAAACCAAATCCAGAAAAAAATATGAAAAATAATAATATATCATGACCAAGTTGAATCTATCTCAAGAATCCAAATGTGATTTAATACTAGAAAATTAAAGTAACTTACTACATTAACAGTTTTTGTTTAGTTATATGATTATCTCAATACATGCAGGAAAGTATAATTCAACCATCATTCTTCAGTCAAAATGAAACGTATGAAAATTATTAACCTGATATTTTAATCTTAAAGTCAAAACCTCATCTTTTAAAAACAAATAAAAACGGCATTAAATTTTCAAGTAGAGATGAAAAATTATACATCAGAGGGTGAGACTTCTAAAGTCCTAAGAAAATAAATCACTTAAGCATCAGTAAATAATAAAAAAAAAGTATTGATTATGAAAACCTCAAAGAGTCAGGAGATAGTTAACTTATTCTTAATACATGGTCACTATACTGAATAATTTATAGAGCTTTAGAAGTTAATAAGGGAAGATTCCTATGCAATAAAAAAATAGAAGATACAATAATTCAAAAGAAAGATATAAAATTGTAATTACTTACAGATGAGATTGAAATCCAATAAAATCAACAAATAACTAAAATGAGAGAATTATGAAAAATTCCCAGATACAAGATCAATTTACTAAAAATCAATAGCACTAGTCTGATATTTACAGAGCTTTGAAGTTGTCACTCCCATCCTCACAACAAGAAAAAAAAAGCTGAACTGAAAAATAAGAATTCTTCTTAGATTCATCAGAAAGTTGAAGTCACACTGCAACCTGCTACAAAATATTGGAGAGACAGAAAAATACAGAATCACAGCTTACGAGGAGCAGAAACCCAGTAGCAGAAACCTGTCAGTGAAGCTAATACCAGTAGGAACACAAACTGTAAACGAAGATGTGCCAGAGGCTAAGCGTGAATGAGGCTGAGAGTTAAAAACTCTCAGAGGCCTTAGAGAGACCTCCACACTTCCCTGAGTTTTTCTTCCAAGAACTCCATGAAGTTTTCAGAATGAGGATTAGAGAAAAATCCCCTCAGACTTTCAACATGAGAGAGTAACGATTTTGAAATACACACAAAGTGTCCTGTTCTTAGCAAAAGCCTGTCCTCAAGGGAAACTGTTTTACCAGAGTCTGACTAACCTAGGTTTTACAAGAGCCTAACTAGCTTGGGAGAAGAGAAATACCCAACTCCAATCTCCCCTAGCCTTCCTTGTGGCAGAGGAAGATACTCAACTCCGAAGCCCTCTAACATTCCTATCTGATCAAAGAGGGGGAAAAAACTGGACACTAAGAAGGAAACAACAGACACTGGGGCCTACTTAAGGTTTGAGGGAGGGAGGATGGTGAGGATCAGAAAACTAACAAGTACTATGGTACTAGATTTATTACCTGGGCAATGAAATAATCTGTACACCAAGACCCTGTGGCACACAATTTACCTATATAACAAACCTGCACATGTATCCCTGAACCTAAAAGTTAAAAAAAAAAAAAAAAAGCAGAAAAGCATTTGTGAAGGCCACGGCCCAGGGAGACAAGCACAATAAAAGACCGAGACCTATTCCGTTCCAAGATGGCCGAATAGGAAGAGCTCCGGTCTGGAGCTTCCAGTGTGATCAACACAGAAGGCAGTGACTTCTGCATTTCCAGCTGAGGTACCTGGTTCATCTCACTGGGACTGGTTGGACAGTGGGTGCAGCCCACGAAGGGCGAGCCAAAGCAGGGTGGGCATCGCCTCACCCGGGAAGTGCAAGGGGTTGTGGGATTTCCCTTTCCTAGCCAAGGGAAGCAGTGACAGACTGTACTTGGAAAATCGGGACAACCATCCCCCCACATACTGCACTTAACCAATGGTCTTAGCAAATGGCACACCAGGAGATTATATCCCACACCTGGCTCAGTGGGTCCCATGCCCATGGAGCCTTGCTCACTGCTAGCACAGAGGTCTGAAATCGACCTGTGAGGCAGCAGCCTGGCAGGGAGAGGAGTGTCCACCATTGGTGAGGCTTGAGTAGGTAAAAAAAGCAGCTGGGGAAGCTCAAACTGGGCAGAGCCCACAGCTCTGCAAGGCCTGCTGCCTCTGTAGATACTACCTCTCACAGGCAGGGCATAGCTGTACAAAAGACAGCAGAAACTTCTGCAGATTTAAATGTCCCTGTCTGACAGCTCTGAAGAGAGCAGTGGTTCTCCCACCATGGTGTTTGAGCTCTGAGAACAGACTGCCTTCTCAAGTAGGTCACTGACCCCCATGTAGCCTAACTGGGAGACATCTACCAGTAGGGGATGACTGACACCTCAAACAGGCAGGTGACCCTCTGGGATGAAGCTTCCAGAGGAAGGATCAGGCAGCAATATTTGCTGTTCTGCAATATTTGCTGTTCTACAGCCTCCGCTGGTGATACCCAGGCAAACAGGGTCTGGAGTGGACCTCTAGCAAACTCCAGCAGACCTGCAGCTGAGGGACCTAACTCTTAGAAGGAAAACTAACAAACAGAAAGGAATAGCATCAACATCAACAAAAAGGACATCACACCAAAACTCCATCGGTAGGTCAACAGCATCAAAGACTAAAAGTAGATAAAAACCACAAAGAGGGGAGAAAACAGAGCAGAAAGGCTGAAAATTCTAAAACCCAGAGGACCTCTTCTCCTCCAAAGGATCGCAGCTCCTCACCAACAATGGAACAAAGCTGGATGGAGAATGACTTTGACAAGCTGACAGAAGCAGGCTTCAGAAGGTCAGTAATAACAAACTTCTCCGAGCTAAAGGAGGATGTCCAAACCCATCACAAGAAAGCTAAAAACCTTGAAAAAAGGTTAGATGAATGACTAACTAGAATAAACAGTGTAGAGAAGACCTTAAATGACCTGATGGAGCTGAAAACCATAGCACGAGAACTACGTGATGCATGCACAAGCTTCATTAACTGATTCAATCAAGTATAAGAAAGATTATCAGTGATTGAAGACCAAATTAATGAAATAAAGTGAAAAAAGAAGTTTAGAGAAAAAAGTAAAACGAAACGAATAAAGCCCCCAAGAAATATGGGACTATGTGAAAAGACCAAATCTACGTTTGATTGGTGTACCTGAAAGTGACAGGGAGAATGGAACCAAGTGGGAAAATACTGCTCAGGATATTATCCAGGAGAACTTCCCCAACATAGCAAGGCAGGCCAACATTCAAATTCAGGAAATACAGAGAACAAAAGACACTCCTCGAGAAGAGCAACCCCAAGACACATAATTGTCAGATTCACCAAAGTTGAAATGAAGGAAAAGATGTTAAGGGCAGCCAGAGAGAAAGGTTGGGTTACCCACAAAGGGAAGTCCATCAGACTAACAGTGGATCTCTTGGCAGAAACTCTACAAGCCAGAAGAGAGTGGGGGCCAATATTCAACATTCTTAAAGAAAAGAATTTTCAACCCAGAATTTCATATTCGGTCAAACTAAGCTTCACAAGTGAAGAAGAAATAAAATCCTTTACAAACAAGCAAATGCTGAGAGATTTTGTCACCACCAGGCCTGCCTTACAAGAGCTCCTGAAGGAAGCACTAAACATGGAAAGGAACAACCAGTACCGGCCATGCAAAAACATGCCAAATTGTAAAGACCATTGGTGCTAGGAAGAAACTGCCTCAACTAATGGGCAAAATAAACAGCTAACATCATAATGACAGGATCAAATTCACACATAATATTAATCTTAAATGTAAATGGGCTAAATGCCCCAATTAAAAGACACAGACTGGCAAATTGGATAAGGAGTCAAGACCCATCAGTGTGCTGTATTCAGGAGACCCATCTCATGTGCAGAGACACACATAGGCTCAAAATAAAGGGATGGAGGGAGATCTACCAAGCTAATGGAAAGCAAAAAAAAAAAAAAAAAAAAAAAA